>NC_057812.1:253316108-253338033 GCF_018294505.1 Triticum aestivum
GCCTTCCCAGCCCTCGAAACCCTAGAAACCCGTGATGCTCCACCGTGCCTTCTCCGCTCGAGCTCCACCGTGCGAGGCGACAGGCAAGGCAGCGGGCAGAATCTGCTTCAACACCGGGCTGACGAGCCGCGGAACCAGGGCGCGACAGCGCTCGACCCCTCCACCCCCCTCCACCTCCTCTTCCTTGGGTCGCCGCTGTCTTCCTCAACTCCGGCCACCTCTGTTGCTACTAAGCTGTCGCAGGGCCTCCTTGCACCTCCCCGGTGAGCTCCGCCTCCTCTCCCCTCTTCCTTCTCGCAAACACTCTGTTTGTCCAGCAAATCGGTGATGGACAAAAGCAGCGGTGGTGCCGGAGTTGAGTTCAGTTAGTAGAACTCTTATGTATATATTAGTATCTAAGATCAGCAGACATTAGTCAATTTGTGTGCCTGGTTAGTGACTTGTGGAGTTGGCCCGGTTAATGCTTTGCTCTGTGATGCAAGATGTTAGGCTCTGGCACTTTACAGAGTTTCTTTGTGAAATCCCTAACTGTGAGTCTTGCTAGTGATCTAATTGTGATAATCCTGCTCACATCCCCACTTGCATCAAAGGCAGGCAATGCCTCTATATGCTCTGTTTTACTGCCTAGCTAGAGCACAAACCTAGCCCCAGTTGTGTATTCCCAATTGCTAGTGGTCTAACTGATGTTTCCCTAGTTGGGTGAGACTGACTAGGCTCTTTCTTGGAGGAGACAGATCAAACGATTGTTGTAAGTTTTTGTTTGAACTTCAAAGAGTGTTGTGACTTGGCTCTTAATCAAAAGGGTGTTGTCAGTTTTTGTTTGAACTTTGTTTGACTGGAGGAAATTACTCTTAAATGCTAGTCCTATTCTGGTGGAGATTTTTCTTGTCCTGAGTTACACCGAAGATATTTTTCTGATAATATTATAAAAACTTCCTGGTGTGTGTTCAACTTGTATCTTCTAGCTTAAGTTTAACTTGTCCCGAGTTACACTCAAGTTATAATGTGTTTAACTTGTAGCTTCTAGCTTAACTGAGTAGCCAGTACTGTAGTCAGTAGCTTAACTTGTTTAAGTACTACTAGTTAGTTGTACTGATATTAAATGATGCCTGAAATGATGTATCATGTATCTTTAGCATGATCTGTTTCAGATAATAAATGATGCTTGAAATGAATTCTTGTGTAAGTGAAGGCTTGCTATGTTGTTGCAGCCAGCTATTTTCTGTTTCCTCATTTGGATTACTCAGTTATTTAGTTTATTATTATTTGGGAAAAGTACCGTGAGAAAAAATGATTATCTGCATTGCATTGTTAAATGTTGTACTTGGGCACAATACCTTTTCATCCATCATTTACATTGTGAATCCAATACCAGTTGCCCATGCTGATTATTTCACTTTAAACAGGCCACCTAGTGGCACAAAGCTCCATCAGAAACAGAATCAAAGATGGCCATGCCATGCTTGGCAGTAGCAGAAGTGACATGGAGCAGTGTAGTGGCATGGCCATTGACCTGTGGCTGGCATCTAGACACCACACACATGCATACAGAGGCACATTACCTATTACTATGGCAAGTACTGTGTCAAGTACTCCAAGTGTTTTTGTTGGCAGTTTATCATGAAATTGCAGGTACCCCGAGAGGCCCTTGAGTTTGCCGGAATGTCGATTAACTTCCGTTCCAGCAAATTCGGGTACTCCATATGTCCTATTTTCAGCAAAGGTCATGCAGAAATTTTCCGTGAATTTTAGCATGACTTTGCTAAAAAATAGGACATATGGGGTACTTGCGACTAATGCATGGGCCGGGGTATCTTAGTACTTAGTTAAGTAGGATCAACTGCCCCGCCATTCTTGCTGCATTAAACCATAGGTGGCAATAGAGCCAAGTGATTAGGCCCAACTTAGAATTCTCCTTAGCATCGATATGAGGACGCCGCGGAAGACACCGATCCTGACTACACAACCCCTAGTGGCGTCGGGGATGACACCACTGATGATGGTGCCGCAGATGCCACCACTGATGATGGCGGCGCACGCACAGATGGCAGCCAACCGAAGAGGTAACGGAGGGACCGGCGCCCGAACGTGCTCGGCACCGTCAGGGAGGAATTTACTGAAGTGAACTCCGACAGGCATCCAACGGCGCCCAAACACATAGTCAAGGGGTACTCGATTCAGCTTGGGTGCATTCTCCGGAGCACCGCCTCGATCAACACCGAGCACTTAAGGCATAAGCACTGAGGGAATTTGCGCAGCCTCCTCTTCACGAAGCTGCACGAACGATACAAGTTCCCCGCTGAGTTCACAAACACACACCTCTCGGGTAATAAAGTGAACGGTGCCGCCCTCACGACGATGAGCACGGCCCTGTCTACTTGGAAAAAAGCACGGTGAAGGCAATGATTGACAAAGGTGATAGTTATGAGAAGATCAAGGCGAAATATCCTTTGATTAGCGAAGATGACTACAAGGAGTTCAAGATCAAGTGCAAGAGCCCCGCAACCTCCGAATCAAGTTAGTGGGGGAAAGAAATGTGGCAGTTGAACATAGGGGTCCACCAACTTGGTCCCGGCAGTTACAGAGTGGCGGAGCCTGTATGGGACAAGGAGGACGCGGAGCGTGCTGAGCAAGGCCTACCGCCCCGCTTCGAGAAATACAGTGACAAGCAGACCAGGAACTTTCTCAGGGCCCGGTACAAGGAGGACCCGATAACAAAGGAGCTTACCACGGATCCGAAGACCAAGGAGCTTGAGCTTGTTATGGTAAGGAATACACCCCCGCGTAATTAGCTCCATATGGTTGCATTCTAATTAATCCCCAATATTTCTAAATGGTTCATGTTCCTTCCGCAGGACAAAGAAAGCAGTAGCGCGCGGTCGTCTCAGAGCTCCCCTTTCGACACCCCTTTGAATAGGGCATTGAACGTAATGAAAAACAGGGATAAGCTCAATAAGCCGACGTCAGCTGGTCATGTGGCCGGCAAATTCTTGTCCACAAAATGGTCGTCATACTATGCCGCTAGTGGGCGAAAGGAGAAAAAGACCAGCTCGGAAAGCCAGTCACGCGAGGTTGAAGCACTCAAGGCACAAGTGGCGCGGATTCCAGAGATGGTCCAAGAGCAAGTGCAACTACAACTGGCATCGATGCTCACCTGCATTATGCCTACCTTGATTCATGGGATAACGACGTGGATTGCGGGTGGCCAACAGGGGCCGCCCCCGATTCCCAGCTTCATGGCCAGCAACTCGCACAATGCACAGGCGGCGGCGGTATTGGTGTCTACGGTGGCGGCGCCATTGGTGTCTCCGGCGGCGGCGGTATTGGTGTCTCCGACGCCGGCATTGGAGCTTAATGCACCGGGTGTACGCCAGCCGACACCTCGCTAGCAAGCGGCCCCTCCGTCAGTTGCACGCCCGCCGTTGGCGGTGCCTCGACATTAGCCGAGCTCGACGACATCACAGTAACTAAGCCTCTCGGCCGAGGACTTCATCTCCTTGCCTTTTACTGGGCATCCCTGACGCCCTACATGTTTTCGCAGGGCGCCGCCGACGTTCCTTGCACTCTCCTGCACTTCGTGGGCGGCGAGTTGGTCGATGTCGCCAAGGGCAGAATCGTTCAACCGGGCAACCCCGTGTTCCACGGTAATCCGATGCCACCCACAATGTATAGGGTTGAAGTGGTTCGGGTGCTGCCAGGCTGCGATGAGCTGTTACCTCCGATTCGACCCGCTGGGGCCGACGAAGAAGATGAGATGACCCTCAGCGCCTGCGTAAGCTGGCCCCTGCTTTGGCCAAAGAGCCAGATTCGTTTGGGGGCGGGGGACACCACCCCACAGACAAGACCACCAGTCGTGCCGGCGCCAAGCCATGGCAAGAACGCCGCAACGCTACCGGACATGCCGGACATCCCTATGGCACATGATCCGGATATGCATATGGCACAGGATCCAGACGACGACGACAACGATGATGGTACATTTACCAACGTCGATAATTACTTTGCCGAACATGGGTACGGTGACGAGTTCTGCGGGCCTCCTTCTCAAGAACCCAAACAAGATGACCGCGATCTAGCTGGTACTGCGGAGAAACCCAATTGCAACAGGCGTCGTCTGGTGTTCAGTTCTCAGGAGACGCCTCCAGCTGCCGCCTTCACTGAGCCTCAGATAGCGGAGGTGCCAAATATTATCAGCCCCAACACACTCAAGAAGGCGGTCTGTGAGCAGAACTCGGTCCCATTACAGCAGATCAAGAAGAAGGGCCGGAAACGGCAGACTAAAAAGGGCACCGGTGCGAGCCAGCCGGCACCGAGTACGATCCGTGCTCAGGACGGGCCACCTTCACCTAAGGATATCTCGAGGAGCGTGCATGTGGAGGGTAGGGCGATGCTACCGACAAATATGCTCAATGCTGCAACCAGTGCTATGTGGAGTCTGCACGACAGTGTTCTTTCTTTGGAGAAGCAGCGTCTCAGAGAGAATGATGTGGCATACCCGGTTTTCGTGGCCAAGGTGCCAGAGGGCAAGGGCTTTGTGGACGGCGACATCGGGGGTACGATCATCCTGCGGTTTGATGACATCTTTGCTATGTTTAACCTTCATCCGCTGCACTACACCTTCGTTCGGCTATTTTCGCTGAGTATTGGGATGCGGATCATTAGAGACAAGACCCCGGACATCGTGATCATCGACCCCTTCTACATGCGTGCCAAGCTCTTGAGCAGTGCTGGGGACCGCCAAGTCGCGAGTTCACACCTCGAAGACGTCATTCTGGCAAACCCAGATAAGGATAACTTCCTTGTGGCTTACTTTCCCGAGTAAGTCATCCCTTAACCGCCCCGTAACATATGATTTCTTAGATTTCGATCGTTCTTTTTTTTCCTAACATTCTGTGTTCTGTGCAGTGACACACATTGCACACTCATCCTCTTAAGCCCGAAATATTCCATGGCCACGTATTTCGACCCGAACCGTAACTCCAAGATAGACTACACAAATATCAAGAAAGTTCTTGATGATGTTCTCCCCGGCTACGCCAAATCTGGAGGCACCTTCACCAGGGCAGTTCGTAAGTACGGCAAGCATGTGTTCACCCACAATACGACATTCTGCTGCGTCAAGCAGCCGCCTGGTGGTCAGAACGATGCCTACTACGCCCTCCATCACAAGCGGGCAATCGTAAGGGACCATCATCACCTTCTGCTACCAAATAATCTCAAAGATTGGGCCGCGAGCTTGTCGGCAATCCAGGACGCGGACATCAGACAAAAATTCTTTCGCATCCAGTCGGAGTTTGCGGACATCATCCATCAAGATGTCCTTCATACCTCGGGGAAGTTCTTCCTCAGATATCAACCGTCCAACATTGAGATAGACGGAATGCTACAAATGCAGGCTGACAATGCCCGCGATTTCATGACCATCATGAGAGATGGCGGCTTCATCCACGCTCATGTCCATGAGTCGAGTCGAAATTAGTGATGTGTAGTTCTGAAACATTGATTGGCTCATGTTGTAATTAAACTTGAATGAATTGTATGTCTCTTTGGTTTGGACAATCATTCAACTTAGATGTAGTCGATGCTATTTATTAGTAGGACCATGAATCATGCTATTAATGTCTTGCTTTTCTCTTCCAATCCTTTTGTTGCATACTTATATATTGCTTATGCATGTATTGTCTGTTGTTTGGCTTGTGCATAGAGATGCCGTCGTATGTCATGTACAAGTGTAAGGTTCCCGGAGTCTATGATGACTGGGAGGAGTGTCGGAGACAGGTTCACCATTTTAGCGGTAACAGTTACAAAGGGTACACCACTAGGGCGGAGGCGGAATCTAGATACGCCCGCTATCTAGCGGGAGAGAGGAGGGAGCATTGGAGGAACCAGATGAAGACCAGTTTCATCGCGATGATGCTCATCGTGATGACCGCAGCTCTCTTCTATGTGATGGTAGTTTAGATGATCGATATCGACTTGTAATGTGAAGACAAACTCGATACTCGCGGTCTCGAGACATGTAATGTTTTATCTTTGTTCGGTCTTTTGAATTCGGAGACTAATATGATGAATTGTATTCGGAGACTAATCTTCTATTGTATTCGATGAAATCTGCTGTTGTTGTGTGCTACTATCTATATTCTGTCAAATAATATATTTTGTAACCTGTGCAAAAATCAGAAAAGTAAAAAAAACCCTAATATTCATACTAATGGCGCATCACTACAGAGTGCGCCATTAGTATGCCAAAGTATACTAATGGCACATCACCAAACAGTGCGCCATTAGTATGCCAAGTATACTAATGGCGCATCCATTCGCAGTGCGCCATTAGTGTGCCAAAGCACATGGTTAAATATGGCCCCTGGGAGGCATACTAATGGCACATGGTGTTATATACTAATGGCGCACTGGGTGGTGCGCCATTAGTATACCAGATACTAATGGCGCACCAGTGGTGCGCCATTAGTAATAAATACTAGTGGCGTGATACTAATGGCGCACCAGTGATGCGCCATTAGTAGGCAAAACTGGTGCGCCATTAGTAGGCCTTTTCCTAGTAGTGATGTAAACTTGACCGAGACTCGTGGTCAATAACCAATAACGGAACCTGGATGCTCATATTGGCTCCTACATATTATACGAAGATCTTTATCGGTCAAACCGCATAACAACATACGTTGTTCCCTTTGTCATCCGTATGTTACTTGCCCGAGATTCGATCATCGTTATCTCAATACCTAGTTCAATATCGTTACTGGCAAGTCTCTTTACTCGTTCCCTAATGCATCATCCCGCAACTAACTCATTAGTTACATTTTCTTGCAAGGCTTATAGTGATGTTCATTACCGAGAGGGCCCAGAGATACCTCTCCGACAATCGGAGTGACAAATCCTAATCTCGATCTATGCCAACTCAACAAGTACCATTGGAGACACCTGTAGAGCACCTTTATAATCACCTAGTTATGTTGTGATGTTTGGTAGCACAAAAAGTGTTCCTCCGGTACTCGTGAGTTGCATAATCTCATAATCATAGGAACATGTATAAGTCATGAAGAAAGCAATAGCAATATGCTAAACAATCAAATGCTAAGCTAACGGAATGGGTCAAGTCAATCACATCATTCTCTAATGATGTGATCCCATTAATCAAATGCAACTCATGTCTATGGCTAGGAAACTTAACCATCTTTGATTCAACGAGCTAGTCACGTAGAGGCATACTAGTGACACTTTGTTTGTCTATGTATTCACACATGTACTAAGTTTCCGGTTAATACAATTCTAGCATGAATAATAAACATTTATCATGATGTTAGGAAATATAAATAACAAATTTATTATTGCCTCTAGGAGTTCATGGAGTTGTTGCATGTTTGTGATGAGGGGCTCAATGTGCCCGCTGGTGTCCGCCCATATGTCAACCCCGAGTCGGCCAACAAGAACAAGCTTCTACCCTACCTTGTTGAGAAGAAGCTAGCCAATGGAAAGACGACTTGGGTGCTGAACCCATTCCTTGACATCATGCACTGGATCTTCCGCAACTCTTTCCTCGCATAGGGGACAAGGACAAGGTGCATGCATATCTTGTGGATATGATGCTCATCTATGAGAAGGCGCGTCTCCAACAGACGGAACCGCCTGATGTCTCTCATATCATGTGGTGTGAGCTGCAGTTTGTTGTGTTCAACCGTAAGGTACCCATCTATGGACCTTACCTATTTTTCTTGATCTCAAAGACTTGGGAGAAGCTCTTTCTGGATGACAAGTTTCTTGCTCCCAACTGGATTCGCCATGAGCCTATCAAGCTACGCATCAAGAGCAAGTGGGCTAACACCACTACCCGGGCAGAGGCAGAGGCTGCTAGGATGGATGTGGATGAGGACGAGTTTGAGGAGGAGGAGGTGGCTGAGGACAGTTATGAGGGATACACTCCTCCCTCTACTGAGCATACTTGGTCTAAGAAGCTCAAGGCCAAGATGAAGGCTTTGTTCTGCATACAGGACAAGGGACAGTACGGGGCTCATGTCAACACCAAGAGGGCTCGTCGTCGCGACAAGGCTATTATGAGGCAGGTTGGCCTTGAGGTCCAGGATGGCTCTGAGGAGAGGATCGCAGATGAGGAGCAGTGGACCAGACAGCACTGCTGGTGGAGTGAGTCAGATGAGGAGACTGGAGTTCCATCTACATCCCATGCTGCTGAGGACTCTGAGGAGGAGGAACATGACTGGTGATGCCTTGGAGTTCTTCCACCACCTGTGTCATAGGTGTACTCTTTGCCTTTTTGGTGTCTCGATGCCAAAGGAGGAGAGAGTGTAGGATTTGCGTGTCACATCCCTGCTTTCCTGTTATGCATTAGGGTTGGTTGAACTTGTGCATCATGTTTAAATTTCTTTTAAACTTGAAATGGGGGCTAATCAACCCCAACACCCCCCTGAAAATGCTAAATTCCAACAATTGGAATTTCAATGAACCCAAAATGCCCTTCATAAAAGCCCTCCATTTTTGGTTCTGGTTTAAACCTCTGCCAAAATGGTTCTACAATTTATGGGGCCATTCTGGATTTTTGAACCAAGTCACAAGTATTTGAATTTGGGCATTTTAAATCTTATAAATATTTTAAAGTGCTCAAATAATCTTGGAAGCATTTTTAGGCAGTTGAGAATATTCTCAAATGTGCCTCTGAATATTTCCAGAGTTTTTGGAAATGAAATAGTATAATAGTATTTATTCTATTTCAAAACACAGTACAGAAAATAAATAAAAGAGAAACAGAAAACAGTGCACAGCACTTACCTGAGCCCACCTGGCCGGCCCACCTAGCAGCCCAGCCCACCTGCTGTGCGAGCGAGCTGCTTGCTCTCGCCAGCACAGGCAGGCAGGTGCTCGACGGCGAGCACATCATGCTTGCCACGCAGCTGCCCACCGCCCAGTCGCTCCCCTCGTCGACCTATCGCCCTAGGACAAACCCTCTCTCTCCCCGAGCTCCCAGACACACTCGCTCTCTCTCTGGTTCCCTCTCTCGCCCTCCCTGACGTCGCCCGAGACGTCACCGTCGCCGCCGCTCACCGCAGCCGCGTCCAACGCCGTCCCCGCGCCCTCTCACCGTGTCCGGACGGTTCGCCGTCGTCGACTACGTCGACCAGCCGAGCTGCATGGTGCCGGAGCCCCTGCATCATCCCCGCCACCGTCGTCTTCAACCTTTGGCCACCGTCGATCGTCGTCATCGATCCGCCGCACCCGAGCTTCCCCGAGCACACTGACCCTCCCTGCGGCTTCCCTGTGAGCTGCTGAACCTCCCCGTGCTTTTCATTTCGCCCCTAGAACATCGTAGATGCCGCGCCTCTTGTGCACGAACGCGCCGCCGCCTGACCACGTCACCGGCGATGCTCCGGTGACCATTTGGTCACGGGCTTGTGCCCGTCACACTCCCCGTGTGGCATAGATGCTGTAGGTGCTTTCGCCGCATCACCTAGGCCACCGCAGCCACGAGCACGAGCACACCCGAGCCTCGGCCTCCGCCGAGCTTGTCGCCGGCGATGCTCCGGCCACTCCCCGGCCAAACCACCACCGTGGTTGGATGCGGGCGAGTCCCAGCTCCACGTAGGTGCTCTCCGCGCGGCAAATGGTGCCCTATGGGCAACTCCCGCAGCGTGCCGCCGCGTCTGGCCTCGCCGGCGGCTAAACACCGGCAGGCTTTGACCGCTGACCGGCAAGGTTGACCCCACTGACACGGGTTGACCTCCCCCTCTCTCTCACTGACATGCGGGCCCCGCCTGACTAATTAGTCTAGTTAGTGCTAATTAACTAGGTTAGTTGAGTTAGTAGTCACTGACTAGTGGGCCCTGCCCAATTAATTAGGACAAACTAGCTTAGTTAGTGCATAGAGTCACTGACCAGTGGGCCCCACTAGTCAGGTTTGACCAGGACCAGGCGCTGTTGACTGCTGACGCTAGCATGATGCAGTGCTGACGCAATAAAAGGAATTTTGGAATAAGAACAATTCTGGAAATTCTTTTAATTGCTGAAACTTCTAAAATTCATAGTAATTCAACCATAACTCAGATGGAAATAATTTATATATGAAAAATCATTAGAAAAATGCAAAGAATCCATTTATGCAAGTTTCATGCATGTTAGAACAACTTAACTTTGCTGTTTAGAGCAAACCATGAAAATGGCTTATATTAAATAATATAAGGGGGTTGATTTTGATACTAGTGATCAAACCAACTCCTTTCAAATTGCTGGTAGATGCATTAGACCAAAACACTCATCCTTGCCATGTCATGATCATGCATCATAGTGTTTCATATTGCCATGTTGTTTTGATGATTTTCATCGTGATCTCCGTGGTAGGTTCTGCTCCCGAGGATATCTCCGAGTATCCAACTGAAGGGCAGTACCCTACTACCACTCCATCAGGCAAGCAGCCCCATTGATCATATTGATACAATCCCATGTTCTTGCCTATGCTCTCGTTTACTGCATTAAGACAAGAACGTTTCAAACTACTGTGTGCTATGGTAGTTGAACCCTTATCCTCTACATGACCTGTCATTGCCATAGTAACTAGATGAAACCCACTAGCATGTGTAGGAGTTTATTGAGCCATGTTTGTGTTTCCTACCTTTCTATGCCTGCTAAGCTTAGAGTTGTGTCAGGTCTGGTTCATCTGGGTGATGGGCTAGAGTGGAATGATTATGTCAGTAATGTGAGTGTTGTGTTGAACATGATTTGGTAAAGGTATCGATGAGAGGCCATGTAGGAGTACATGGTGGGTTGTTTCATTGAGGCCGTCCCTAAGAACTGAGATCTGTATGTGTGATTTTAAGAATCAGCTACTACCATGCATTGGGATCCTTAATTGACCCTCTCGGCTTCTTAATCACCCTAGTACTCTGTCCAGGAGTTGCGAATAGTTTCTGGTGTTTGTAGGTTATGTGTTGGCGACCGTGCGTAGCGCTGACCCTAGGGGTGGGCTATGATGCGGTAGATACACCGTGGCACGGTGTACCGAGTCACCTGTTTGGTGTCTCGGGACCCTGTTCACATCGTTCAGGGCCGTATGTGGAAACCTCTGCCGGACTCCCTGCGGATGGAACCTGGATAGGCGATAAACCTGGACTAGAGACTTGAGAGTTTAGGTAGGCCGTGGCCGACACCCTCGTTGGGCTTCCGCTTGAAGGTTGCCGAGTACATGTCGTGTAAACGGCGGTAAGTGGTGAGAGCGTGTATAAAGAAGTGCACCCCTGCAGGGTTAACATCATCTATTCGAATAGCCGCGTCCGCGGTAAAGGACTACTTGGTTGCCTATACAGTTCATAGACAAGTTAATGGTTACTACTAAAAAACTCAAGATAAGTGTGAGTACCGAGGATGGCTCTCTCGTAGGATGACGAGGGAGGATCCCCGGTGGATTATTGTGTTGGTGATTAGTGGACTCGTGTGCGAAAACTATTTTACTAGTGGTGTCTTGTAGGATAGCTTAGCCAAGAGTCAAAGCTAGCTTGCTGCAATAACTCCACCACCTTCTTGAGAATGAGCATGTATAGTAGGTTCTGATGTAAGACTTGCTGAGTACCTTTGTACTCATGTTTGCTTAATTACTGTTTTCAAACGACAACACCACCCCGTCCGATGGGTTTTATGTAGATCTCGACGTCGATGAGTGACTTGCCACCCAGGTGGTGATCCTGGCCATGGAGGGCCCTATGTAGATAGACAGGCTTCGAGAAGCCTTCTTTCTTTCTAGTGTCTGCACTCAGACTATTTGCTTCCGCATGTGCTTGCATGCTTGTATGACTTGAGTGTCGGGTCATGTGACCCCTACCTGTATGAACATGTTATGTATGGCTCCCTGGAGCCTTTAAATAAAGTACTTGAGTTGTAGAGTTTTGTTGTGATGCCATGTTGTATTTACACATATCGAGCATATTGTGTGTATGATTAAAATGCTTGGTATGTGTGGGTTCTGACAATCTAGTTGTTTATCCTTGGCAGCCTTTCTTATGGGGAAATGTAGTCTGGTGCTCCTTGAGCCATAGTAGTCCGCTACAGCCCGGTTCACCGGAGTCCTGCTAGCCCAGTACTACTGCTCAGGACACTTGACTGGCCGGCATGTGTTTCACTTTGTTCCTATGTCTGTCCCTTCGGGGAAATGTCACGCGGTGACTTCCGGAGTCCTTCCTAGCCTGCTACAGCCTGGGTTCCCCGGAGTCCTGTTAGCCCAGTGCTACAGCCCGGATTCACTCGCCGATGACCGACATGATCGATGTGATTCATGTATGCCTGTCTCCATAGGTCTGTACCGCTTTGGGTTCACGACTAGCCATGTCGGCCCGGGTTCTCTGCCATATGGATGCTAGCGACACTATCATATATGTGAGCCAAAAGGCGCAAACGGTCCTGGGCCATGGTAAGGCGACACCCGTGGGGACACCATGCATGAGGCCGCAATGTGATATGAGGTGTTACCGGCTAGATCGATGTGACTTGGAATCGGGGTCCTGACAGCGTTGGCATCAGAGCCGGATTGCCTGTAGGTTCGTTGAGCTAAACTGGTCGATGTCGAGTCTAGAAATGATTTAGTTATATGTAGGGGAATTGATTGTGGGAGGGAACGTAAGGCTCTTTTTACTCCTTTACCTTATGCCCTCTGATCTGAGTCATTCTCTTCCCTTTCAACGTGGGTTAAGGACTAGGCTCTCTTCTTCTATCAGGTTCACGTGTTACTAATCTGTAGTAGCTTATAGGATTGTTGTTACCAGGATCAGTATAGTTTCTACTACTTTTAGTATGTTGCCAGTGGAATCAGAACCTTGATATGATGTTGTTGATTGGTATTGCAAACTGTTGTGGATGTCTCAAATCTTTTCCTGAGCATTTACAGCCGTTATGCTGTCCGATTTCCCCTAGAAAATTCTAATGCCTTTGCATTATTCTGTGCTTTCAGATGGCCACCCGTTCGCAGAACCAAGTGGTTCGTCTGACCCGGTGCCTTGATGTGCCCGGCCACACGGCCATGTTGGTTTGAGTGATGGTTGAGTCAGGCTATCGGTGGTATCCGGAATATACCATCGAGGAGCAGTTCAGAGACTTCAACCAGAGCCAGTACCTCTGTACCGTCAGGATATATCCCTCTTATCCTGGAGCCACTGAGCCCCTTCTCTGTTCCTATGGACTTGGGGTCACTATTGAGATGTCTGTGCAGGATGCAGCCTATTCAATGACGACTATCATTCGAGCCAGGACTGCCTTGCTACAGAACACCGATTTCCGTTACATGCCAGCCTCCCTTCCTGGAGCACAGGGGTACTATCAGGCTTTGTACTATGATTCTTCACATGAGGAGTCACTACTCTGCACCACTGCGGAGATGCTCGAGGATAAGGACCGCGAAAATTAGGCCTTGCGTATGGAGCTTTTCCAGACTCATGCTGATCATTGGGCCACTTTGACTCAGTTTGCACCTGCAGTGCAGGCAGGATACATGGACATGAGGGACCCATACCCTGTACGGTCTGGATTACCGGATTGTATGGAGTGGTGCGATGTAGGAGGCATCACCCCTCCTCGTGGTCCCCATCTACCACCACCTGTGGGACCAAGGCCACATCCGAGTCCCTATGGTCCGCAGGCTCCACAGGACCGTCTGTTCCCAGATGATCATGTTCCACTTCCAGGCTTTGGTGGCGACTTCTATGAGTATTACTACGGAGCCGTCTGAGCTAGTAGTAGTTTCACTAGTATTGTAATAGTTGTATTCTCCACAGTCCTGCGTGACCCGTGGGATACGACTTGGTGTGTATCACGCTCCGGAGGTGTAGAAAAATAATGTATAGGAGCTTGGAATGCCTCCGATGAGATATAATGTCTTTCACCGTAGTTGTACTCTAGCATGGGCTTGTACTAAACTATGTACGGTGTGTATGACCAATGGTATATATATAGCAGTTTCTATATTACCATGTCGTGCACTGAACATCTTAGCATTCCATGTTATCCATTACATTCTGCACTTCCTTGCTAAGTTTGTGCCATCCTTGTCTAAACTGTTGTCTTGTTTTCTCCTAGGATGGTCAACACCCGCAGCAACCCTGCTGCCCCGGCGCAGGGAGAAGCCAGTGCAGCTAGGGGTGAAAACCTGCTTCACCCGCCTTCCCTGGCCGAAGTTATGCTGGAGGCGGAAAGAAACAAGCGTGAGACTAACCGCTTGCTGGAGCGGATTGATCAGAACACTGCACGCCATCAGCGAAATGACTTGATGTCAATCAATGACTTTATCAAGTTGTACCCACCAAAGTTTAATCATTCCGTCAAGCCCCTCGATGCGGATGACTGGCTCCGCAGCATCACACACAAGCTATGTTCTGCCAACGTAGCCGAAGCTGATAAGGTTACCTATGTTGCCTATCATCTCGAAGGCCCTGCTAGCCTTTGGTGGGAAAACTTTGAGGCTATGCGCCTGGTCGGCCAAATCACTACTTGGGCTGAATTCAGTGAGGCTTTCCGTGAGCATCACATCCCGGAAGGTCTCATAGATCGCAAGAGGGAAGAGTTCTGCAATTTCACCCAAGGAAGACTGACTGTGGATGCATATAGTCGTGAATTTGGTAATCTGGCACGATATGCTCCTGAAGAGGTATCCACCGACGCTAAGAAGCAGGCAAGGTTCTGCAAGGGACTTAGCCCTGAGCTTCGCCGCGATCTTCGTCTGCACGAGTGCACCTCCTTTCAGAAGTTGGTCAATAAAGCCATCAGTGCTGAGATAGGCCAGTCTAACTATGACGCTTCACGCAAGGACTCTCGTGATTTTGGCTCTTCATTCGGCTCTGGATCTCAGAAGCACCGGGTGTGGATTCCTAGCACGGCACTGCCACCCAGGTTCATTCCGAGGCCATCCTTTGAGGCGCCTCGTCCCAACCAGCAGTTTGCACCGTCCAAGCCCTATGGTGGCCCCGCTGCTAATGCTGCTCCACGCCCCAATGTTGTGACATGTTTCAAGTGTGGAGAGCCGGGTCACTACAGTCGAGAGTGTCCCCAGAACAACAACCCCAATCAGTCTGGAAAGTCCATTGGTCGTGGTAAGCCAGCGGGAAAGACATTCTACGCCAAGCCAGCCACCACTGCATGTGGCCATGTCAACTATGTCTCAGCTGAGGAGGCTCATGAGGATCCTAACGTCGTCCTTGGTACGCTCCTTGTTAATTGCCATCCGGCATCTGTTCTTTTCGATACTGGAGCATCTCATTCATTCATATCTGAGAGCTATGCTCGATTGCATAACACAACATTCTGTGACATGCCCACTTCCATGGTAATTCAAACTCCAGGTTCCAAATGGCTAACTTCTAGAGTAAGCCATGGGAATGAAATTCTTGTCAATAGACTTGTCTTCCTTGCATCCTAAATAGCTCTCAAGTCCTCGGACGTAAACATCATCTTGGGTATGGACTGGATGTCAGCTCATTATGCTAAGATTGATTGTGCCACTAGAACCGTTCAACTTACTCACCCATCGGGTAAGACAGTCAATGTCTTAACTCGAGTGGCCAAGCGCCAGCTTTAGTCCCTAAATGCCAACCCCCTTCCAGAACTCGAAGATATTCCGGTAGTCCGAGACTTTCCGGATGTCTTTCCAGAAGAACTGCCAGGTGTTCCACCTAACAGGGATGTCGAGTTTGTGGTAGACCTTGTTCCAGGAACCGTTCCGATTTCTAGAAGACCCTATAAGATGGCACCCTTAGAACTAGCCGAGCTTAAGAACCAACTCGATGAGTCCTTGAAAAAGGGTTTCGTCCGTCCTAGTTCCTCTCCTTGGGCTTGCCCCGTCCTCTTCGTCAAGAAGAAGGATGGAACGGATCGGATGGTTGTAGACTACCGACCTATCAACTTGGTCACTATCAAGAACAAGTATCCACTTCCCAGGATCAATGATCTGTATGATCAGCTCGCTGGATCCTCAGTCTTTTCCAAGATGGATTTGAGGTTGGGCTACCATCAAATCAAAATCAGAAACGGGGACATTCCCAAATAGGCCTTTGTTACTCGTTATCGCCAATACGAGTTCACCGTCATGTCCTTCGGTTTAACCAATGCCCCAGCCACCTTCTCCCGGTTAATGAACTCGGTCTTCATGGAGTATTTTGATAAGTTCGTCGTAGTATACCTCGATGATATACTCATCTACTCCACGAATGAAGAGGAACATGCCGAACATCTATGGCTGTTATTGACGAAACTTCGAGAGCATCGCCTTTATGCCAAATTCTCCAAGTGTGAATTTTGGTTGCCAGAAGTGACCTATCTAGGCCATGTAATCTTTGGTAAGGGTATTGCTGTCAATCCCGAGCGAGTTCAAGCCGTCCTTGATTGGAATCCACCTGAGACGGTCAAGCAAGTTCGGAGCTTCCTTGGCTTAACGAGCTATTGCCGCCGCTTCGTCGAGAATTTCTCCAAGGTTGCTAAACCTCTAACTGAACTCCTCAAGAAAAATAAACAGTTTGAGTGGACCCCACAGTGCGAGTTCAGCTTTCAGGAACTGAAAAGACACCTGACATCTGCTCCCGTACTAGTACCACCAGATTTCTCCAAGGACTTTATTATCTATTGCGACGCCTCGCGACAAGGACTAGGTTGCATACTCATGCAAGATCGTCAGGTGATTGCCTATGCTTCATGGCAATTACACCCCCATGAGGAAAACTATCCCACGCATGATCTAGAGCTTGCAGCTGTAGTCCATGCACTCAAACTTGGCGACATTACCTTCTCGGTAATCGTTGCGAGATCTTCACCGATCACCAAAGTTTGAAGTATATCTTCACCCAACCGGATTTGAATCTCAGGCAAAGATGTTGGGTCGAGTTGATCTCGGATTACGACTTAGGAATAACTTACACCCCGGGCAAAGCCAATGTCATGGCTGATGCGCTAAGTCGTAAATCTTATTGTAACAACCTGATATTACAACAAAGTCAACCACTTCTCCACGAGGAATTTCGTAAGCTTAACCTTCACATAGTTCCTCGAGGATTCCTATCCACCCTGGTGGCGAAGCCTAACCTTATGGATCAGATCATAACCGCCTAGCGGTATGATAAGGGCATATCCCGGATTAAGGAAAACATCGCTAGCGGAGTTGCTCAATGTTTTTCCATGGATGAGCGAGGTGTTGTCTTCTTCGAGAACCGCTTGGTGGTTCCCAAGAAACAACATCTACGCCAGTTGATTCTTAAGGAAGCTCATGAATCCCCTCTCAGCATTCATCCCGATAGTACTAAAATGTATCAAGACCTGTGCCAGAGGTTTTGGTGGACTAGGATGAAGAGAGAAATTTCTCAATACATTGCTAGTTGCGACGTATGTCGTCGTGTTAAAGCAGAGCACCAACGGCCTGCTGGCACCCTTCAACCTTTGGCTATTCCTGAGTGGAAATGGGATAAAATCAGTATGGATTTCATTACTGGGTTTCCCAAGACCAAGAGAGGGAATAATGCTATCTTCGTCGTGATCGACCGTCTTTCCAAAGTAGCCCATTTCCTACCTGTTCGTGAGAGTATCACCACTAGCCAGCTAGCAGATTTTTATATTTCTCGAATAGTGTGTCTCCATGGTGTTCCTTTGGAAATCAATTCAGACCGTGGAAGTCTCTTCACCTCTCGATTTTGGGAAAGTTTCCAAAATGCTTTGGGAACTCATCTCTCCTTCAGCACCGCCTTCCACCCTCAATCAAGTGGTCAAGTAGAACGTGTCAACCAAATTCTGGAAGACATGCTACGAGCTTCTGTCATCTCATTCGGAATGGATTGGGAGAAATGCCTTCCATTTTCCGAATTTGCCTACAACAACAGCTACCAAGCTAGTTTGGGCAAAGCTCCTTTCGAAGTTCTATATGGACGAAAATGTCGAACACCCCTGAACTGGTCAGAGACCGGAGAAAGACAACTCTTTGGTCCGGACATGATCCAGGAGGCAGAAGAGCAAGTTCGCATTATTCGTGAGAAATTGAAAACTGCCCAATCTCGTCAGAAGAGTCAATATGATCGCCATCATAAGACTATGACCTATGAGGTCGCCGAGAAGGCCTACCTTCGGGTTACTCCTTTGAAGGGAACCCATCGATTCGGTATCAAAGGCAAGTTGGCGCCTCGTTACGTTGGACCCTTTCGCATTCTTGCCAAATGAGGAGAAGTTGCCTACCAATTGGAACTACCTCCACAACTGTTCAGAGTTCATGATGTCTTCCACATATCTCAACTCAGGCGTTGTTTCTCGGATCCTATCAGTGGAGTGGACCACGAAACGCTTGATCTCCAAGATAACCTTACATACCGAGAGTACCCCGTTTGTATTCTCGATCAAGCCGAGCGTACCACTCGACGCCGCAACATCAAGTTTCTCAAGGTTCAATGGTCACACCATTCTGAGAAAGAGGCTACTTGGGAAAGGGAGGATCGTCTTCGACTTGAGTACCCCTCCTTCTTCCCGATGAGTCCTGAATCTCGGGACGCGATTCTTTTGAGTGGGGGTGAGTTGTCAGATCCCTGCTTTCCTGTTATGCATTAGGGTTGGTTGAACTTGTGCATCATGTTTAAATTTCTTTTAAACTTGAAATGGGGGCTAATCAACCCCAACACCCCCTGAAAATGCTAAATTCCAACAATTAGAATTTCAATGAACCCAAAATGCCCTTCATAAATGCCCACCATTTTTGGTTCTAGTTTAAACCTCTGCCAAAAATGGTTCTACAATTTATGGGGCCATTCTGGATTTTTGAACCAAGTCATAAGTGTTTGAATTTGGGCATTTTAAATCTTATAAATATTTTAAAGTGCTCAAATAATCTTGGAAGCATTTTTAGGCAGTTGAGAATATTCTCAAATGTGTCTCTGAATATTTCCAGAGTTTTTGGAAATGAAATAGTATTTATTCTATTTCAAAACACAATACAAAAAATAAATAAAAGAGAAACAGAAAATAGTGTAGAGCACTTACCTGAGCCCACCTGGCCGGCCCACCTAGCAGCCCAGCCCACCTGCTGTGCCAGCAAGCTGCTTGCTCTCGCCAGCACAAGCAGGCAGGTGCTCGATGGCGAGCACAGCATGCTTGCCACGCAGCTACCCGCCGCCCAGCCGCTCCCCTCGTCGACCTGTCGCCCTGGGATGAACCCTCTCTCTCTCTCCTCGAGCTCCCGGACACACATGCTCTCTCTCTGGTTCCCTCTCTCACCCTCCCCGACGTCGCCCGAGACGTCACCATCGCTGCCGCTCGCCGCAGCCGCGTCCAACACTGTCCCCGCGCCCTCTCACCATGTCCGGACGGTTCGCCGTCGTCGACTACGTCGACCAGCCAAGCTGCACGACGCCGGAGCTCCTGCATCGTCCCCGCCACCGTTGTCTTCGACCTTCGGCCACTGTTGATCGTCGTCGTCGATCCGCCGCACCCGAGCTTCCCCGAGCACACTGACCGTCCATGCGGCTTCCCTGTGAGCTGCTGAACCTCCCCGTGCTTTTCGTTTCGCCCCTAGAACACCGTAGACACCGCACCTCTTGTGCCCGAACGCGCCGCCGCCTGACCACGTCGCCGGCGATGCTCTGGTGACCATTTGGTCACGGGCTTGTGCCCGTCACACTCCCCGCGCGGCGTAGATGTTGTAGATGATTTCGTGGCATCACCTAGGCCACCGCAACCACGAGCACGAGCACACCCGAGCCTCGGCCTCCCCCGAGCTCGTCCTCGACGATGCTCCGACCAATCCCCGGCCAAACCACCACCATGGCTGGATGCGGGCGAGTCCCAGCTCCACGTAGGTGCTCTCCGCGCGCCAAATGGTGCCCTGTGGGCAAATCCCGCAGCGCGCCGCCACGTCTGGCCTCGCCGGCGGCTAAACGCCGGCAGGCTTTGACCGCTAACCGGCGAGGTTGACCCCGCTGACACGGGTTGACCTCCCCCTCTCTCTCACTGACATGCGGGCCCCTCCCTACTAATTAGTCTGGTTAGTGCTAATTAACTAGGTTAGTTTAGTTAGTAGTCACTGACTAGTGGGCCCTGCCCAATTAATTAGGACTAACTAGCTTAGTTGGTGCACAGAGTCACTGACCAGTGGGCCCCACTGGTTAGGTTTGACCAGGACCAGGCGCTGTTGACTGCTGACGCCAGCATGACGCAGTGCTGACGCAATAAAAGGAATTTTGGAATAAGAACAATTCTGGAAATTCTTTTAATTGCTGAAAACTTCTAAAATTCATAGTAATTCAACCATAACTCAGATGGAAATAATTTATATATGAAAATTCATTAGAAAAATGCAAAGAATCCATTTATGCAAGTTTCATGCGTGTTAGAACAACTTAACCTTGCTGTTTAGAGCAAACCATGAAAATGGCTTATATTAAATAATATAAGGTGGTTGATTTTGATACTAGTGATCAAACCAACTCCTTTCAAATTGTCGATAGATGCATTAGACCAAAACACTCATCCTTGCCATGTCATGATCATGCATCATAGTGTTGATATTGCCATGTTGTTTTGATGAGTTTTGTCACATCCCTAGTCTGGTATGACTTAGACTAGCTAGCTATTTGTGCATCATATTTAAATTTCATTTAAATTTGAAATGAGGATTGGTGGAACCCTCAGAATCATTTTTGAAAATGACCTAAATAAAAATTTCTCCAAAAGGGTCCAAGAAAATGCTCATGATGCCCTCTAAAAATATTGGACAGAGATAAAAATCAAAACAATATTTTTAGGAGCTCATGGATATTTATTTTGGCCATTTGGATTAATTCGATAAATATTTGCATTGGAAATATATTTCTATATATATGAAATATGGTCCAAAAATTATGCCAATTATAAAAGAGCTCTGGAATAATATATCTAGCTCCTGCAAAAATTGGCATAATAAAATTAAATGATTTAATATATTTGTTAAATCAAACAAATGTCAGAAAAAAATAGAAAACAGAAATAAAAGGAAGGAGGACTTACCTGGGCCTCCCCTCCCCTGTGCGGCCCAGCTGGCCGGCCCAGCCGACTGGCTAGCGCCAGTCGTCCTCCACCTCCCGCCAGGAGGCCAGAGGCGTGTGGCCGGCTCGTGCGCACCGCCGTGCCGCCACGGCACCTGCCTGCCTGTCCTCCCCTCGACGCCTGGACGTCCGGAACGTCGCCACGCGCTGCCCCGCACCGTTCTCACTCTCCCTCGCCCTCCTCCTCTTCCCCTGCTCTCTCTCCCTCTCACCCGAAGCACCGCCGCCGCCGCAGCTCGCCACCGACGCGCTCCCCGCCGTCCCCTCGCCCCTCCGTAGAGCCCCCGAGCTCCGCCGCGACCCCCTCTACTTCCTCGCCGAGCCACGCAAGCCGGAGAGCCCCGTGGATCCGTCGCCGTCGCCATCCTCGCCTCCGGCCGCCGTGGGTACTCGCCGTCAATTCGGGAGCTTCCGGGCATCCCCGACCTCGCCTTCGCGCTCGCTGGATCCGCGGTGAGCTCCTCCACCGTTCCCCTCTCTTCTCCCTCCCGTTCCCGTGCCGTAGCGCCGCTCCCCACCACGGCCGAAGCCCCTCGCCACCGTCCACGTCGCCGCCGCCGTCTCGGCCCGCCTCCGCCCAAACCAAGCCTCCCTCCGCGTTCCTGGTGCCACGAGGGTGCCGCCGGGCCCCTTAGGTGGCCTCCCCGTGCCCCGCAGCCCATTCCCGCTCGCGCCCGAACTCCGGCCGCCGCCCCGAGCTCTGCTCCGGCGAGCTCCGGCCGTCCCCGCTCCTCCCACCTGTCCCACCAGATGCGCGAGAGCCCGGGCTACGCCCCGGTGCTCTCAGACGCCGTCCCCGTGGCCTGTGGCGCGGACTCCGCCGCGTCCAGAGGTCGCCGGCGACGAGCCCCCGTCGCCTGAGCCCTGCGAGGTGGGGCCGGCCC
>NC_057812.1:253338320-253357454 GCF_018294505.1 Triticum aestivum
GATGTAGTGATGACGTCATGCTGGCGCAGTATATAAATTCTGGATTTAATTAAATCAGGAAAATTCCAGAAATTGATTTAAACTTCAAAAATTCATAGAAATTCAACCGTAGCTCAGATTGAAATAATTTATATATGAAAAATTATCAGAAAAATGCCATCTTTCCATCTGTACTAGTTTCATGCATGAAAAACAAACTTATACATGCTGAATATGGGAAAACACATTATGGCATATATAAGAGACTTAATTTAGAAATGCATTTGAACCTTTGGTTCAAATGGACTTCAAACCAAGTGAACATTAGTTGCATTAGCTCAGCAGCATCACATCTACATGCCATGTTCATGCATCATATTGCTGCATATGATTGTGTTTTGATTGCCGGCACCGTTCCTTCTCGATAGGTCCTGCTCCGGAGACGTTCCAGAGTACCTGTCCGTGAAGCAGTGCCTTCCTTGTTGTTTTACCAGGCAAGCAAACCCCCTTGTTCATCTCGATAAAACCCTACTCTCTCGCTCCTGCTCTCAGTTATTGCATTAGGACAACAACGATTCATCTGCTACTTTGTGCTGCGGTAGTTGAACCCCTTCCTCTGCATGACCTGTCATTGCCACAGTAAATAGTTGAAACCCACTAGCATGTGTAGGAGTTGATTGAAGCCACTGATGTGTTCCTACCATGCCATGCCTGCTATTGCTTAGAGTTGTGTCGGGTCTGATTCATTGGGAATGAATTGGAGTGTCACGATGTGTTCTGATGCTGAGAGTGAAGTGTGTGAACACGATTTGGTAAAGGTAGCGGTGAGAGGCCATGTAGGAGTACATGGTGGGTTGTCTCACTGGAACCGTCCTTAAGCCCTGAGTTCTGTGTATGTTGTCCAATGACTCGATACTACCACACATTGGGCTCCGGGCGCTCCAAGCCCTCTCGACTTATTAACCAACTTGATCTCTGTCCAGGAGTCGCAACTAGTTTCTGGTGTTTGTAGGTAGTGCTATTTTTCTACCAAGTGGCACCCGGCAGGGTGGGCTTGGGACAGACTAGGCACACGTGGCCTGGTGTACCGAGTGGCACCCGGTTGGTGGGCTCGGGAACCCTGTACACATCGTTTGGGGCCGTAAGCGACACCCCGGCCGGATCTCCTTGCGGATGGAACCCGAATAGGCGATAAACCTGGACTAGAGTCTTGTGTGGTTAGTCAGGTCGTGGCCGACACCCTCGCCAGGCTTCCGCTTGAAGGTTGCCGAGATACATGACGTGTACATGGCGGTAAGTGGCGAGAGCATGTGTGAAGAAGTACACCCCTGCAGGGTTAACATGATCTATTCGAATAGCCGGGTCCGCGGTTATGGACTTCTTGGATGCTTACATGGTACATAGACAACTTGAAGTGGATACCCTAAAATGCTCAAGACATGTGTGAGTGCTATGGATGGCCTTCTCGTAGGGAGACGGGGATGAATCCATAGTAGTGTATTGTGTGGTGATTAGTGGACTCGTGTTCGTTGTTTCACCTTCAGAGTTTCTGGTAGTCGTAGAACAGGATAGCCACAGAGTCAAAGCTGGCTTGCTGCAACTAAACCCCACGTTACCCTCTTGATACAAGTGCATGTATGATAGGATCTGATGTAAGTCTTGCTGAGTACCTTTGTACTCATGTTGCTTTATTTATGTTTTGCAGCGGAGACTTCGGTCTTACTAGTGTTCTCGTGGACTTCGACTAGTAGCTAGTACCACAGCTACGATCTTGATCGGATGTTGTAGATAGTCAGGCTCTTCAGCCTTTTTCTTTTGTAGATGTCTGTACCCAGACATGTAATGCTTCCGCTTGTTGCTTGTATGCTCTGTATGATGGGTCTTGTGACCCCTGTTTGCAATATATGCTATGACGGCTCTTCTGAGCCTTTATCTATATGAGTTGATGAGTTATGCTGTGATGCCATGTTGTACAGCACATACTTGCATGTTATGCGTACATGTAATGTGTATTGCTATGTGTGGGATCTGCCTATCTAGTTGTTTATTCTTAGTAGCCTCTCTTACCGGGAAATGTCTCCTAGTGCTTCCACTGAGCCCTGGTAGCTTGCTACTGCTCCGGAACACTTAGGCAGGCCGGCATGTGTCCTTCTTCGATCCTGTGTCTGTCCCTTCGGGGAAATGTCACGCGATGAATACCGGAGTCCTGCTAGCCCGCTACAGCCCGGTTCACCGGAGTCCTGTTAGCCCAGTGCTATAGCCTGGATTCACTCGCTAATGACCGACACGTTCGATGCTGGGTCATGGATGCCTGTCCCTGTAAGTTAGTGCCACT
Source organism: Triticum aestivum (assembly GCF_018294505.1). Classification (NCBI taxonomy): domain Eukaryota; kingdom Viridiplantae; phylum Streptophyta; class Magnoliopsida; order Poales; family Poaceae; genus Triticum; species Triticum aestivum. The sequence goes on from NC_057812.1 coordinate 253,340,635, forward strand.
TTGGGTTTACGACTAGCCATGTCAGCCCGGGCTCTTTATCATAGGGATGCTAGCGACACCATCATATACGTGTGCCAAAATGCGCAAACGGTCCCGGGCAAAGGTAAGGCGACACCCGTGGGGATACCGTGCGTGAGGCCGCAAAGCGATATGAGGTGTTACATGCTAGATCGATGTGGCATCGAGTCGGGGTCCTGACAGCTCTTGGTATCAGAGCCTGACTGCCTGTAGGATTACCAAGCCATACTGGTCGAAGTTGAGTCTAGAAATTCTTTAGTTATATAAGGGAATTGATTGTGGGTTGGAACGTAAGGCTCTTTTACTCCTTTACCTCATGGCCTTCTGATCGGAGTCATCCTATCTTTCCGACGGGGTTAAGGAACTAGGCTTCTCCTCCGTCTATCAGGATCACGTGTTACTACTCCGTAGTTCCATAGGATTGGTTGATCAGAGTCATACCCCAGTTTTCGAGTACTTCCGGTGTAGTCTGTTTAGTACTATCTCAGAACCTTGAGTGATGATGATAAGTATGTTACCACCCCATGTTTAGTAGGATGTCTCATTCTGAGCATTTTACTGCCGTTATGCTGCCGGATTTTCCCTAGGAGTTCGAGTGATATTAATTCCTTGTCCTACATTCTACAGTCCTTAGTTGCTGCTCATTCCGTCCTTGATTCGTTTCTCAGGATGTCATCAGCCAAGCGAAGTTCCGTTGCTCGTAACCAGAATCACGGAGATGGTAGGGATGAGGATCCTTCCGACCAGCCTTCGTTGACTGAGTTCATGCTAGAGATGGAAAGGAACGAGCGTGAGTCCAACCACTTGTTGGCACGTATCGAGGAGAACACCGCACATCAGTCCAACAAGTCTGTGACCATTCATGACTTCATTCGTTTGCACCCACCTACCTTTCATCATTCCATCGAGCCACTCGATGCAGATGATTGGCTCCGTAGCATCACTCATAAGCTGCGTTCCGCGAACGTAGCTGAAGATGACAAGGTCACTTATGCCACATATCACCTGGAAGGTCCTGCTAGTCTTTGGTGGCAGAACTACGAGGTTATGCTTCCAGCTGGCCAGATTCCTACCTGGAAGGATTTCACTGAGGCTTTTCGCGAGCATCACATTCCCCAAGCCCTCCTTGATCGCAAGAGAGAAGAGTTCTGTAGTTTCACCCAGAGTAAGATGGCTGTTGATGCTTATAGCAGAGAGTTCGAGAACCTTGCCCGCTATGCCACAGAAGAAGTGTCCACGGACGCTAAGAAGCAGGCTATGTTCCGGAAGGGTCTCAACCCCAAGTTGCGTCGTGATCTCCACCTGCATCATTGCGATACATTCCAAGCCCTTGTGAACAAGGCCATCAATGCAGAGACAGCTCAACTCACTTACGAGGAGTCTCGTAAGCACACCCGTGATTTGGGATCTCCCTCTGGCTCTAGCTCCCAGAAACGCCGAATTTGGGTTCCAAACTCCGCTCTTCCTTCCGGTTATACACCGAGGTCATCTCATGTGGTGCCTCCTCCAGCTCAGTCGTATGTTCCACCCAGGCCTACTGGCAGACCGCTTGTTAGTGCGGGCCCCCGTCCAACCTCAGGGACTTGCTTCACATGCGGGAAGCCAGGACACTATGCACGTGATTGCTCTCAGACTAGTTATGCTCCACCCCAGCCCGAGAAGACTGTGGGCTGTATTAAGCCATCATGCAAGATGATCAGTGTTAAGTCAGCCCCCACTGAACGTGGATGTGTGCATCACGTCTCAGCTAAAGACGCTCATGATGATCCAGATGTCGTTCTTGGTACACTCCTTGTCAATTGTCACCCATCATCAGTTCTATTCGATACTGGAGCATCTCACTCCTTCATTTCTGAAGGCTATGCTCGTTTGCACGACATGTCATTTTGTGATATGCCAACTCCGCTTGAAATCCAAACCCCAGGGTCTAGATGGCAGACCACCAGAATCAGCCATGGTAACGAAATTCTTGTTGATAGACTTGTATTCCTTGCATCACTTGTAGCCCTCAAGTCTTCAGATATTACCATCATCTTGGGTATGGACTGGATGACAGCTCATCATGCCAAGATTGATTGTTACACAAGATCTGTTCAACTTACACACCCGTCTGGCAAGATAGTCACCGTCTCCACTAGAGTTGCAAAGCGTCAGCTCTATTCTCTTAATGCCAGCCCTCTTCCAGACCTTGAAGATATCCCGGTAGTCCGTGACTTTCCGGATGTCTTTCCAGAGGAACTGCCAGGTGTTCCACCTGACAGAGAAGTAGAGTTTGTCATAGATCTTATCCCAGGAATAGCTCCAATCTCCCGGAGACCTTACAAGATGGCACCCCTAGAACTAACCGAGCTTAAGAAACAACTCGATGAGTCCTTGCAAAAGGGTTTCATCCGTCCTAGTTCTTCTCCTTGGGCTTGCCCCGTCCTCTTTGTCAAGAAGAAAGACGGTACGGACCGGATGGTCGTTGATTATCGTCCCGTTAATTTGGTCACGATCAAGAACAAGTACCCGCTCCCCAGGATCAACGACCTATATGATCAGCTCGCTGGATCCTCAGTCTTCTCCAAGATGGATTTAAGGTTAGGCTACCATCAAATCAAGATCAGAAACGGGGACATTCCCAAGACAGCTTTTGTCACTTGTTATGGCCAGTACGAGTACACCGTCATGTCCTTCGGCCTAACCAACGCCCCAGCCACATTCTCCCGCTTGATGAACTCGATCTTCATGGAATACTTAGATAAGTTCGTCGTGGTTTACCTCGATGATATTCTTATTTACTCCAAGAACGAGGAAGAGCATGCCGAACATCTTAGACTTGTGTTAGAAAAACTCAGAGAGCACCGCCTTTATGCCAAGTTCTCCAAGTGTGAATTTTGGTTGCCAGAAGTGACCTACCTAGGCCACGTAATCTCTGGTAAGGGCATTGCTGTCAATCCCGAGAGAGTTCAAGCCGTTCTCGATTGGACTCCACCTGAAACAGTCAAACAAGTTAGAAGCTTCCTTGGCCTAGCCAGCTATTGTCGCCGCTTTGTTGAAAACTTCTCCAAAGTAGCCAAACCCCTCACGGAACTTCTCAAGAAAGATAAAAAGTTCGAGTGGTCCCCACAGTGTGAGTACAGTTTTCAGGAACTGAAAAGACGCCTGACTTCTGCTCCCATACTTGTGCCACCGGATTTCACTAAAGACTTTATTATCTACTGCGACGCCTCACGACAGGGACTAGGTTGCATCCTTATGCAGGATCGTCATGTGATTGCCTATGCATCTCGACAGTTGCATCCACATGAGGATAATTATCCTACACATGATCTAGAGCTTGCAGCCGTAGTCTATGCACTCAAGACCTGGCGACATTACCTCCTTGGTAAACGTTGCGAGATTTACACCGATCACCAGAGTCTCAAGTATATCTTCACCCAACCGGATCTGAACCTTAGGCAAAGACGTTGGTTGGAGTTGATCACAGATTATGATCTAGGGATTACCTACACCCCAGGCAAAGCCAATGTCATGGCTGATGCTCTAAGCCGTAAATCCTATTGCAACAATCTCATGTTGCAGCAAGGCCAACCACTTCTCCATGAGGAATTCTGTAAGCTTAACCTTTACATTGCTCCTCGCGGATTCCTTTCTACCCTGGTGGCGAGACCTGATCTTGAAGATCGGATTATCGCTGCTCAAAAGCAAGACACAGGAATTTCTCGGATCAAGAGAAACATTAAGAAGGGAGTGGGTGGATGTTTCTCTATGGATGATCGTGGAGTTGTTTTCTTTGAGAATCGCTTGGTGGTTCCCAAGAATCAACATCTGCGACAATTGATTCTTAAGGAGGCGCATGAATCCCCTTTCACGATTCATCCCGGTAGTACTAAGATGTATCAGGACCTACGCCAGAGGTTTTGGTGGACTAGGATGAAGAGAGAAATCGCTGAGTTCATTGCTAAATGTGACGTATGTCGTCGCGTTAAGGCAGAGCATCAAAGACCTGCTGGCACCCTTCAGCCCTTAGCTATTCCTGAATGGAAATGGGATAAAGTTAGTATGGACTTCATCACCGGTTTTCCCAGGACCAAGAGAGGGAATAACGCTATCTTCGTAGTCGTTGATCGTCTTTCCAAAGTGGCTCACTTCCTTCCTGTTCGAGAGAGTATCACTGCTAGTCAGCTTGCTGACTTATATATTTCTCGAATAGTGTCACTCCATGGTGTTCCACTAGAGATCAATTCAGACCGTGGCAGTCTTTTTACTTCTCATTTCTGGGAGAGTTTCCAAACTGCCATGGGAACCCATCTTTCCTTCAGTACCGCTTTCCACCCTCAGTCGAGTGGTCAGGTGGAACGGGTCAATCAAATTCTCGAAGACATGCTCAGAGCTTGCGTTATATCATTCGGTATGGATTGGGAGAAATGTCTTCCTTTCGCTGAGTTCGCCTATAACAATAGCTACCAATCCAGCCTCAAGCAAGCTCCTTTTGAGGTTCTCTATGGACGAAGATGTCGAACACCTTTGAACTGGTCAGAAACCGGTGAAAGACAATTCTTTGGACCGGATATGATCCAGGAGGCAGAAGAGCAAGTTCGCATCATTCGTGAGAATTTGAAAACAGCCCAGTCTCGTCAGAAAAGTCAGTATGATCGTCATCATAAGGATTTGACCTATGAGATTGGCGACCAAGCTTACCTTCGGGTTACCCCTTTGAAGGGTACCCATCGTTTCGGTATCAAGGGCAAGTTGGCTCCTCGTTACATTGGTCCTTTTCGTATTCTCGCTAAACGAGGAGAGGTTGCCTACCAGTTGGAACTACCCCCACATCTTTCTCGAGTTCATGATGTCTTCCACGTCTCTCAACTCAGGCGTTGCTTCTCGGATCCTATTCGCGGAGTGGACCACGAAACGCTTGATCTCCAAGATAACCTCACATACCGAGAGTACCCGGTTCGCATTCTTGATCAAGCAGAGCGTGTTACCCGACGTCAGAACATCAAGTTTCTCAAAGTTCAGTGGTCTCATCATTCCGAGAGAGAAGCTACCTGGGAGCGAGAAGATCGTCTTCGACTGGAGTACCCCGCTTTCTTTCCGTCGACCCCTGAATCTCGAGACGAGATTCTGTTAAGTGGGGGCGAGTTGTCACATCCCTAGTCTGGTATGACTTAGACTAGCTAGCTATTTGTGCATCATATTTAAATTTCATTTAAATTTGAAATGAGGATTGGTGGAACCCTCAGAATCATTTTTGAAAATGACCTAAATAAAAATTTCTCCAAAAGGGTCCAAGAAAATGCTCATGATGCCCTCTAAAAATATTGGACAGAGATAAAAATCAAAACAATATTTTTAGGAGCTCATGGATATTTATTTTGGCCATTTGGATTAATTCGATAAATATTTGCATTGGAAATATATTTCTATATATATGAAATATGGTCCAAAAATTATGCCAATTATAAAAGAGCTCTGGAATAATATATCTAGCTCCTGCAAAAATTGGCATAATAAAATTAAATGATTTAATATATTTGTTAAATCAAACAAATGTCAGAAAAAAATAGAAAACAGAAATAAAAGGAAGGAGGACTTACCTGGGCCTCCCCTCCCCTGTGCGGCCCAGCTGGCCGGCCCAGCCGACTGGCTAGCGCCAGTCGTCCTCCACCTCCCGCCAGGAGGCCAGAGGCGTGTGGCCGGCGCGTGCGCACCGCCGTGCCGCCACGGCACCTGCCTGCCTGTCCTCCCCTCGACGCCTGGACGTCCGGAACGTCGCCACGCGCTGCCCCGCACCGTTCTCACTCTCCCTCGCCCTCCTCCTCTTCCCCTGCTCTCTCTCCCTCTCACCCGAAGCACCGCCGCCGCCGCAGCTCGCCACCGACGCGCTCCCCACCGTCCCCTCGCCCCTCCGTAGAGCCCCCGAGCTCCGCCGCGACCCCCTCTACTTCCTCGCCGAGCCACGCAAGCCGGAGAGCCCCGTGGAGCCGTCGCCGTCGCCATCCTCGCCTCCGGCCGCCGTGGGTACTCGCCGTCAATTCGGGAGCTTCCGGGCATCCCCGACCTCGCATTCGCGCTCGCTGGATCCGCGGTGAGCTCCTCCACCGTTCCCCTCTCTTCTCCCTCCCGTTCACGTGCCGTAGCGCCGCTCCCCACCACGGCCGAAGCCCCTCGCCGCCGTCCACGTCGCCGCCGCCGTCTCGGCCCGCCTCCGCCCAAACCAAGCCTCCCTCCGCGTTCCTGGTGCCACGAGGGTGCCGCCGGGCCCCTCAGGTGGCCTCCCCGTGCCCCGCAGCCCATTCCCGCTCGCGCCCGAACTCCGGCCGCCGCCCCGAGCTCTGCTCCGGCGAGCTCCGGCCGTCCCCGCTCCTCCCACCTGTCCCACCAGATGCGCGAGAGCCCGGGCTACGCCCCGGTGCTCTCAAACGCCGTCCCCGTGGCCTGTGGCGCGGACTCCGCCGCGTCCAGAGGTCGCCGGCGATGAGCCCCCGTCGCCTAAGCCCTGCCAGGTGGGGCCGGCCCGTCAGGTGATTAGCTTAGTGCTAATCACCGTTGACTAACCCCCCCTGACGCTGACCAGTGGGCCCGACCCCCCTTAATCTTTTTATTAAATTAAATTAACCCTGTTAACCCCCCCTGTCACTGACGTGTGGGTCCCACACGTCAGGTTTGACCCTGGACAGCCGCGTTGACCCGCCGATGTAGTGATGACGTCATGCTGGCGCAGTATATAAATTCTGGATTTAATTAAATCAGGAAAATTCCAGAAATTGATTTAAACTTCAAAAATTCATAGAAATTCAACCGTAGCTCAGATTGAAATAATTTATATATGAAAAATTATCAGAAAAATGCCATCTTTCCATCTGTACTAGTTTCATGCATGAAAAACAAACTTATACATGCTGAATATGGGAAAACACATTATGGCATATATAAGAGACTTAATTTAGAAATGCATTTGAACCTTTGGTTCAAATGGACTTCAAACCAAGTGAACATTAGTTGCATTAGCTCAGCAGCATCACATCTACATGCCATGTTCATGCATCATATTGCTGCATATGATTGTGTTTTGATTGCCGGCACCGTTCCTTCTCGATAGGTCCTGCTCCGGAGACGTTCCAGAGTACCTGTCCGTGAAGCAGTGCCTTCCTTGTTGTTTTACCAGGCAAGCAAACCCCCTTGTTCATCTCGATAAAACCCTACTCTCTCGCTCCTGCTCTCAGTTATTGCATTAGGACAACAACGATTCATCTGCTACTTTGTGCTGCGGTAGTTGAACCCCTTCCTCTGCATGACCTGTCATTGCCACAGTAAATAGTTGAAACCCACTAGCATGTGTAGGAGTTGATTGAAGCCACTGATGTGTTCCTACCATGCCATGCCTGCTATTGCTTAGAGTTGTGTCAGGTCTGATTCATTGGGAATGAATTGGAGTGTCACGATGTGTTCTGATGCTGAGAGTGAAGTGTGTGAACACGATTTGGTAAAGGTAGCGGTGAGAGGCCATGTAGGAGTACATGGTGGGTTGTCTCACTGGAACCGTCCTTAAGCCCTGAGTTCTGTGTATGTTGTCCAATGACTCGATACTACCACACATTGGGCTCCGGGCGCTCCAAGCCCTCTCGACTTATTAACCAACTTGGTCTCTGTCCAGGAGTCGCAACTAGTTTCTGGTGTTTGTAGGTAGTGCTATTTTTCTACCAAGTGGCACCCGGCAGGGTGGGCTTGGGACAGACTAGGCACACGTGGCCCGGTGTACCGAGTGGCACCCGGTTGGTGGGCTCGGGAACCCTGTACACATCGTTTGGGGCCGTAAGCGACACCCCGGCCGGATCTCCTTGCGGATGGAACCCGAATAGGCGATAAACCTGGACTAGAGTCTTGTGTGGTTAGTCAGGTCATGGCCGACACCCTCGCCAGGCTTCCGCTTGAAGGTTGCCGAGATACATGACGTGTACATGGCGGTAAGTGGCGAGAGCATGTGTGAAGAAGTACACCCCTGCAGGGTTAACATGATCTATTCGAATAGCCGGGTCCGCGGTTATGGACTTCTTGGATGCTTACATGGTACATAGACAACTTGAAGTGGATACCCTAAAATGCTCAAGACATGTGTGAGTGCTATGGATGGCCTTCTCGTAGGGAGACGGGGATGAATCCATAGTAGTGTATTGTGTGGTGATTAGTGGACTCGTGTTCGTTGTTTCACCTTCAGAGTTTCTGGTAGTCGTAGAACAGGATAGCCACAGAGTCAAAGCTGGCTTGCTGCAACTAAACCCCACGTTACCCTCTTGATACAAGTGCATGTATGATAGGATCTGATGTAAGTCTTGCTGAGTACCTTTGTACTCATGTTGCTTTATTTATGTTTTGCAGCGGAGACTTCGGTCTTACTAGTGTTCTCGTGGACTTCGACTAGTAGCTAGTACCACAGCTACGATCTTGATCGGATGTTGTAGATAGTCAGGCTCTTCAGCCTTTTTCTTTTGTAGATGTCTGTACCCAGACATGTAATGCTTCCGCTTGTTGCTTGTATGCTCTGTATGATGGGTCTTGTGACCCCTGTTTGCAATATATGCTATGACGGCTCTTCTGAGCCTTTATCTATATGAGTTGATGAGTTATGCTGTGATGCCATGTTGTACAGCACATACTTGCATGTTATGCGTACGTGTAATGTGTATTGCTATGTGTGGGATCTGCCTATCTAGTTGTTTATTCTTAGTAGCCTCTCTTACCGGGAAATGTCTCCTAGTGCTTCCACTGAGCCCTGGTAGCTTGCTACTGCTCCGGAACACTTAGGCAGGCCGGCATGTGTCCTTCTTCGATCCTGTGTCTGTCCCTTCGGGGAAATGTCACGCGATGAATACTGGAGTCCTGCTAGCCCGCTACAGCCCGGTTCACCGGAGTCCTGTTAGCCCAGTGCTACAGCCTGGATTCACTCGCTGATGACCGACACGTTCGATGCTGGGTCATGGATGCCTGTCCCTGTAAGTTAGTGCCACTTTGGGTTTACGACTAGCCATGTCAGCCCGGGCTCTTTATCATATGGATGCTAGAGACACCATCATATACGTGTGCCAAAATGCGCAAACGGTCCCGGGCAAAGGTAAGGCGACACCCGTGGGGATACCGTGCGTGAGGCCGCAAAGAGATATGAGGTGTTACATGCTAGATCGATGTGGCATCGAGTCGGGGTCCTGACAAGTTTCGTCGTGATCTCCGTGGTAGGTTCTGCTCCCGAGGATATCTCCGAGTATCCAACTGAAGGGCAGTACCCTACTACCACTCCATCAGGCAAGCAGCCCCATTGATCATATCGATACTATCCCATGCTCTCGCCTCTGTTCTCGTTTACTGCATTAAGACAACAATGTTTCAAACTGCTGTGTCCTACGGTAGTTGAACCCTTATCCTCTGCATGACCTGTCATTGCCACAGTAACTAGATGAAACCCACTAGCATGTGTAGGAGTTGATTGAGCCATGTTTGTGTTTCCTACCTTGCTATGCCTGCTAAGCTTAGAGTTGTGTCAGGTCTGGTTCATCTGGGTGATGGGCTATAGTGAAATGATTATGTCGGTAATGTGAGTGTTGTGTTAAACATGATTTGGTAAAGGTATCGATGAGAGGCCATGTAGGAGTACATGGTGGGTTGTTTCATTGAGGCCGTCCCTAAGAACTGAGATCTGTATGTGTGATTTTAAGAATCAGCTACTACCATGCATTGGGATCCTTAATTGACCCTCTCGGCTTCTTAATCACCCTAGTACTCTATCTAGGAGTTGCAAATAGTTTCTGGTGTTTGTAGGTTATGTGTTGGCGGCCGTGCGTAGCGATGGCCCTAGGGGTGGGCTATGATGCGGTAGATACACCATGGCACGGTGTACCGAGTCACCCGTTTGGTGTCTCAGGACCCTGTTCACATCGTTCGGGGCCGTATGTGGAAACCTCGGCCGGACTCCCTGTGGATGGAACCTGGATAGGCGATAAACCTGGACTAGAGACTTGAGAGTTTAGGTAGGCCGTGGCCGACACCCTCGTTGGGCTTCTGCTTGAAGGTTGCCGAGTACATCTCGTGTATACGGCGGTAAGTGGTGAGAGCGTGTATGAAGAAGTACACCCCTGCAGGGTTAACATCATCTATTCGAATAGCCGCGTCCACGGTAAATGACTACTTGGTTTCCTATACAGTTCATAGACAAGTTAATGGTTACTACTAAAAAACTCAAGATAAGTGTGAGTACCAAGGATGATGAGGGAGGATCCCCGGTGGAGTATTGTGTTTGTGATTAGTGGACTCGTGTCCGAAAACTATTTTACTAGTTGTGTCTCGTAGGATAGCTTAGCCAAGAGTCAAAGCTGGCTTGCTACAATAACTCCACCACCTTCTTGAGAATGAGCATGTATAGTAGGTTCTGATGTAAGACTTGCTGAGTACCTTTGTACTCATGTTTGCTTAATTACTGTTTTCAGACGACAACACCGCCCCCTCCGATGTGTTTTATGTAGATCTCGACGTCGATGAGTGACTTGCCACCCAGGTGGTGATCCTGGCCATGGAGGGCCCTATGTAGATAGACAGGCTTCGAGAAGCCTTCTTTCTTTCTAGTGTGTGTACTTAGACTATTTGCTTCCACATGTGCTTGTATGCTTGTATGACTTGAGTGTCGGGTCATGTGACCCCTACCTGTATGAACATGTTATGTATGGCTCCCTTGAGCCTTTAAATAAAGTACTTGAGTTGTAGAGTTTTGTTGTGATGCCATGTTGTATTTACACATATCGAGCATATTGTGTGTATGATTGAAATGCTTGGTACGTGTGGGATCCAACAATCTAGTTGTTTATCCTTGGCAGCCTTTCTTATGGGGAAATGTAGTCTGGTACTCCTCGAGCCATAGTAGTCCGCTACAGCCTGGTTCACCGGAGTCCTGCTAGCCCAGTACTACTGCTCAGGACACTTGACTGGCCGGCATGTGTTTCACTTTGTTCCTATGTCTGTCCCTTCGGCGAAAGGTCACGCGGTGACTTCCGGAGTCCTACCTAGCCTGCTACAGCCCAGGTTCCCCGGAGTCCTGTTAGCCTAGTGCTACAGCCCAGAATCACTCGCCGATGACCGACATGCTCGATGTGATTCATGTATGCCTGTCTCCATAGGTCTGTGCTGCTTTCGGTTCACGACTAGCCATGTCGGCCCGGGTTCTCTATCATATGGATGCTAGCGACACTATCATATACGTGAGCCAAAAGGTGCAAACGGTCCCGGGCCATGGTAAGGCGACACCCATGGGGATACTATGCGTGAGGCCGCAATGTGATATGAGGTGTTACCGGCTAGATCGATGTGACTTGGAATCGGGGTCCTGACATTGTGAGTCTTGTGTCGAGTCTTGTTTCGCTTTGCTTTCGTTCTGTTGAACCTTCATTTGCTTTGGCTTGTTGGTTTGTGGCTGTGTTCGCGTGAGTCCAGGAGACTATCATATGGTGTAAGACATATGTCCTCAGCCTATCTTATTGTCTTATCTTATTGTCTAGTATGTTTAGTAGATTGTGAGATTATACTATCTTATGCCCTTTAGTTCATGCTCATTACTTTACCTTGCCTCCATGCTTAGTGTCATTCATATTGTTGCAAGGATTGCCTTGTTTATAAAATATAGGGGCAGTGTTGATCCTAGTATGTGTGTCATGCAGTCCAAAGCATTTCTATAGAGTGCACACATCTAGGGGAGCCTGTCTATATTTTACAGATGTTGGGTTTGCGTAGATTTCATTTTGTATCCCTATGTGCAAATCATGTATTGTCATCAATCCACCAAAAAGGGGGGGATTGTAAGGGCATACTTCTCCCTAAGTGGTTTTGGTGATTGATGACAATGCATCTGTGGACTAATTGTGTGCATTGAGCATTTCAGATATCTCATGTCTAGGCACAAGATGATTCAGTGCCCCTCGGAGCCTATCGAAGACGGTATTTCTCTATGTTTCTTTTTGGTGAATTTGAGTTGTAGGAAAGCCGTACTATTAAGAGGGGGTCCACTTCAAAAAGGTTAGGGTGGAATCAACACGTACACATCTGTTCCTTTGCACCACCTTTCCTTCGCTTCATTGGAGCACCGGTCGTTTAACCTTGTCGTTGCGAAGATGAAGGCCTCCAAGTGCTATTGTTCTGTGGCGTGCGGCAGTAGTACTCAAGGGACCAGTAGTACCGCAACAGCCCATGGTAGTACCGCCCTTGGCAGCGGTAGTACCGCATCCTGCGGTAGTACCGCTCCTAGTGTGTGGTAGTACCGTGCCCTCTAGCCCAGAACGGTGGCATGCGCGGAAGTAGGGGCGGAAGTAATTTTTTACTTCCGCACCCTACGCGGTAGTACTGCTCTCTGTGAGCTGTAGTATCGCGCTGGAATTTTGCATAGACTGAAACTCAGCGGAAGTAGCCACGAATGTAATTTTATTAGTTCGTGCCTTCCCAGCCCAGAGTGAATCCTGCCTTGCGGTAGTACCGCAAGGGTGCACGGTAGTACCGCTCCGGTGGTTCTACCGCTTGTTGCTATATGCAACAGGGCCTGGTCTGGCCCCTGCCGTGCGAGCAGTAGTACCACACTTCCTAGCGGTAGTACCGCATGACCTTGTGGTAGTACTACATGTCGCGGCTGAGTAAGTGGGTAACGGTTGGATTTTTCTCCCACTATATAAGGGGGGTCTTCTTCCCAAGTTGACCACCTCTTTCGTCCCCAAGCTCCATTGTTGCTCAAAGATCCATTTTCGCCCGATCTCTCTCCCTGGCCAATCAAACTTGTTAATTTTCTAGGGATTGGTTGAGAAGGCCCCGATCTACACTTCCACCAAGAGAAATTTGATTCCCCCCACTAATCCCTTGCGGATCTTGTTACTCTTGGGTGTTTGAGCACCCTAGCTAGACGGTTGAGGTCACAGTGGAGCCATATGCCATCCATTGTGGTGAAGCTTCATGGTGTCGTTGGGAGCCTCCAATTAAGTTGTGGAGATTGCCCCAACCTTGTTTGTAAAGGTTCGGTCGCCACCTCTAAGGGCACCAATAGTGGAATCACGGCATCTCACATTGTGTGAGGGCGTGAGGAGAATACGGTAACCCTAGTGGCTTCTTGGGGAGCATTGTGGCTCCACACCACTCCAACGGAGATGTACTTCTCTCAAAGGGAAGGAACTTCGGTAACACACCCTCGTCTCCACCGGCTCCACTCTTGGTTATCTCTCACCTTTACTCGTGCAAGCTATATTGTGTTATATCCCCTGCATGCTCTTGTGCTTGTTGTTGTTGCATCATATAGGTTGCTCACTTAGTTGCATATCTAGACAACCTACTTTAATGCAAAGTTTAATTTGGGAAAGAAAAGCAAAAAATTGTTAGTTGCCTATTCACCCCCTCTAGTCAACTATATCGATCCTTTCACGTACGTTCTGTGCTTGATCGGTCGGAATGAGAAGAAGTTCAACTACATCAACCGCGTTGTCAAACACTTCCGCTTTCGGTCTACGAGGGTACATGGACAAACTCTCCCCCTCTCGTTGCTATGCATCTCCTAGATAGATCTTGCGTGAGCATTGGAATTTTTTTGAAATTGCATGCTACCTTTCTGCCAGTATGACTGGCTCGAAGCCAAAGGTCCCTTCAGTAACTTCTGAGCAGAAGAAGACTAAGCTGGCTAAGGCCAAAGCCAAAAATAGTAAGCACCATGATACTTCTGATTCTTCTCCCTCCAAGAAGAAGCTGAAGGCAAAGTCTTCACGAAATGAACATGCTGCTCCCCAAGAACCATTGCTCGTTGAGCCTATTTCTGTTGCACTGCCAGCTTCCACCAATTGCGAGCGTCGTCTCATTGTGCATGAGCCTACTTCCACAGAGGCTCATGAGTCTGAAGATATTCCAGCTGCTGACTCCACCGCAGCTGAAGACATTGGTCATGAAGCCAATGTTGAAGATGATGTAGTCCTTCCTCAGATCATGCCCAACCCGGTATCATCGCCTGCTCCCACGCGCAGTGAACAAGTTGGCATTGGTGGTCCCATGACGCCAATCACACAAGATGCATTCTGGGAAGAGCAACACCCCAACTCCCTGTTGCATGAAGTGATTCCTCCCACTCCACCTGCTCATGTCACCACTCCAGTGCTTGAGACACCACAAGAGACTCCCGAAGACATGGAGAAGACCACTCCTTCACCAAAGGCATCGCCATCTTTCCGAAGGCTTCGCAGAGGCCCTAGGCCCTTGGTCTCCATGTCGAGCATTCCTGAAGAGGATGTGCATACCACCAGCTCAGTAGCACGACAAGTGTTTCCTGAAGCCATCCCTTCAGTAACTACTCATGAATCTAAAGCCAAAGAGGCTGAAGATATTCCGGTTGCATCAGCCGATGACAAGGAAGAAGAAGACCATGAAGTTATTCCCCCTACTGTAGATCCAGTTGTTCAAGAAGAAGTGATTGTGCCAGACCCCCCAATCCCTGAAGCCACTTAAGTTGAGGCAAACGCGACTGCCACCACCACCACTGAAGCCAATGACATTGTCGGGGCTGAAGATAATGTGCAGCCCGAAGTCAATGATGCCACGGAAGACAATCCACAGCCATCCACCTCGGATGAGGTTGTTCCTCCCCCTATGCCTCACACCATGGAACGTGTGTTCTATCATGGTAAGCTTGTTACTGTAAAGTGGCCAATGTTGATGCCTCCAACTATTCCTGGTCCTCAATACGACTACCATGTGGAGCAAAGGCCTGAGACACAGAAGCCAAAGCCCAGGCTACCAAGGCTTCCAAGTGCTATTACTACACAAGGCTCATTCAGTGTGCTCAGCTTCAGAGAGCACAACACTTTTTTTGACAAGGCCAAGAACCCTTTTAAGAAGCCAAAGATTTCATCTGACAGGTTCTGGAGCCACCAGCAAAGGAGCTATTATTCTTGCATTCTCTAAAATCAAGACAGGATTTTTCCTCACAAGCGTTTTGATTGTGATGCCATTGCTGGGTTGCCATGCCTTGAAGAAGCCCTTGACTACTTTTTTGAAGTTGGTTTGCTCCCATTTATCACTAACAAGGAGCACTGGAATGAAGAGCTTCTTCTGCAATTCTATGCCACTCTACACATATCCGGCTACAACAAGGATCCGAAGACATGGGTCCTTGATTGGATGTCAGGGGATGTCCATCATGAAGCTAAAGCCCAAGATATCATCGAGCTCACTTCCCTGCCCACTCCTAGTGATCTGTATGAACCAGGTTGTCAGCGCCATGAGCAAGAATTGCATAGTGTCTTCCAGAAGCCTGATCCCTATATGAGTCAGATGCTCAGTATGATGAAGTCATTGCCCATTGATGCCGAATATCCCAAGGAGTTCTATGTCAAGGACCTTGAGTACCTGCCCCGCACCGTATATCACATTCTGAGGCGTACTCTGTGGTAGGAAAATGGAATGAAAACTTTGCGTTTTTCTGGCAAAAAACAGAAACAGAGAGGAAAACGAAAATGGAAACATATTTTTTTCAAAACGAAAACAAAAGTGGAAATTTTTTATGCGGAAACAGAAACAAAAACAAAACAATGTTTTTCGGCGGAACAAGTGCGGAAATGGAATTTCCCGTTTTCGTTAATATGGAACTTTCCCTTTTTAATACGAGCAAATGTCTATTTTATAGCCCAACACATAATAAGACCCTACAGAGAAGTACATAGCAGAATAATGGCCCATGGCCCAACTTCAACATAATAATACACCAAGCACCGTAGCAAGGCGAGCAGAATCCTTAATCACCGCTCAAAAATTCCACTTTCACGGATGCACCTGCAGTCCAGCACTACTGCACATACAGAGTAAGATCATCAAGCAAGATAGGTTATCAATGTTCATGCAGATCTTGCGAAAATCCATGATACACACTGTTGAATTGCTTATACATACAACAAGTCTATTAGAACTAATAATGGGATCCTTGTGCTTTCACCGTGCACTAGTGGGCTAGTGGTACAGTGGTATTTAGCTTGTTCATACATAATTAATTAATGTTGTTACAGGTCTGGTTGTAGAGTTAGTGCACTACCAACATGCAATGGATGATTTTTTTAGGGCAAGTACCAGTGCAAGTGTAAGCACAACATCTCCAATTGTGCTTGAATCATCATCGGAGCAGCCTCCCAATGGTACTAATACAAATGCAACAGCTGCAAGTTCGGATACGGCCAATGGAACAGAAGATGCAGGCCCTGATGTGAAGAGATGAAAGAAGCTCACCTCTGATGTTTGGGAACATTTCACCAACACTACAAAAAAAAGACACATCCGTGACATTTTGGGCCAAACGAAAAAAACAATTGTCATACATATGACACTTCTATGACGATAATTGTGACAAAACCCGGTATCATCATAGATGTGGTGGGCTCCTACTTCTATGACAAAAAATCATGACAGAAAATGGGCTTTTCGTCCTGGGCGGGCCAGAGACGCAGCTGCATGACATTCTTTCGGCTGTCCATGATGGAAAAACCGTGGTAGAAGCGAGGGGGAGGAAAATTTCAGGGAGTTCCCGATTACGGTGGGAGCTCGGGGGCCGAGCGATGCGCGTTTCTCTCATACACGTACGCGCGTGTGTGCGAGGCGTTGGCTCTAACTGAACCCGAGCGAGGCATTGGGCTCTAACTGAACCCGAGCGATTGCACTGCAGGCTACGCGTTACTGAACCTGAGTGATCGATCGATGGCTGTTAACTGAACCCGATCTAGCGATTCCTTCGCTACTACTGCTAACTGAAGCCGATCGATGCTGCCTCTGGA
>NC_057812.1:253357805-253377465 GCF_018294505.1 Triticum aestivum
TGGAGGCCAGGATGAACATTAGCTCGTGGAGGGGTGGTTGAACAGGAGCCCGTGGAGAGGGGTGGTTGAACAGTAGCCGGTGGAGTAGCGCGCGGTGGAGGCTAGATGAATAGGAGCCCGTGGATGAACAGTCGCAGGTGGAGGCTGGAGGAGGTCGACGGTGGATGAACAGTAGCTCATGGAGGCTGGAGGGGGTCGAAGGTGGAGATGAACAGTATCTTGTGGAGTCCCGTTTTGCGGTACGCCACACCCCTCCCGATGAACAGGACCCCCGTTTCGACCGTCGCGCTCCAACACAAGTCTGTTTCATCCGTTTTGCGGTACGCCACACCCCTCCTGTTCAACAGGACCCCCGTTTCGACCGTAGGAGGTCCGTTTCCTCCGTTTTGCGGTATGCCAGACCCCTCCCGATGAACAGGATCCCGTTTCAAACGTCGTCGGTCGAACACAAGGCCGTTTCCTCCGTTCTGCGGTACACGAGGCCTCGTTTCCATCGCATGTTCCGTCCAAGCCCTCCCGATGAACACGACACATTCCGTTGCCTCCCCATGAACATGACGCATTCCGTTGCCTCCCCATGAACAGGACGCATTCCGTTGCCTCCCCATGAACACGGCGACGACGATGTTTCTCCGCTCCGACCCAGCCATGCGCGAGTAGGCGTTCGAGACCCCGCCCGTATGTACACATACGTGGCCGTATTTTCTTTCTTGCACCCTGGCCGCCTCTACTACGACACATGCGCGCCTCTACATCGACCAGTATATATGTACGAACACGTTCGTGACCAGAATGACAATGCTACGTACGCTTCGACCAGGTGGGTCCCGACTGTCAGGCACTTCCTTGCGTGCGAAGATGTAGCTGGTGGGTCCTAGCAGTCAGGGGGGCGAAATACGGTGGCCCATGCGGTGGGTCCCGCTGTCAGGTGGAGGAATAATTATTTTGCACGTAATAAGGAGGCACTTCCTTGCTGCGGTCGTGGACCCAGCTGTCAGCCTCTCCACATACACTCCACGTCCGATGGAAGCCGTTCCTTGACCATGTTGACCACGCCGCACCGAGAGCACCAGGGCGGTGGACGACGGTGAGGCCTAGGAAGGGGATGACGTGGAGCCAGGGAAGACGCGGCAGTGGATGCCCACGCGTAGAGGAGTACGAGGGTTCACTGGTTCGTTGCGGTGTGAGGCTGCCGTCGCCGCAGAATAACAGGGGGTGTGGGTGAGTAGAGGGATGGCCTGGCCAGCAGTGGGAGTAGTAGGGGGCAGTGAGGCCTCCGCCGCATCGCAGCCAGCCACGGGAGGCAGGAGCACAAGGCATGACCGGCGCTGGTTTGGGCGGCTGGAGCAAGAAGACCAGAGGTTGAAGAAGCACTACGGCCGTTGGATGGACATCGTACGGTCACTGGAGCTAGAATCGTGCATATTGACTAAGTTGACAAAGCCCTCCATCCCCGTCAACTTAGTAGGCCCACAAGTCAGCCTCCCACCAAGGTGGGTCCCAGCTAGCAGGGGGTATTCATTTTTTTCGAGCGTAATAAGGAGGCACTTCCTTGCGTGCGAAGATATAGCCGATGGGTCCGAGCTGTCAGCGGCCGTAATGTTTTTTCGCGAAATACAAAGGCCCTTTCGGTGGGTCCCTGATGTCAGGTGGAGGAATCATTATTTTGCGCGTAATAAGGATGCATTTCCTTGTGTGCGGCCGTGGACCCAGCTGTCGGCCTCTCCACGTAAAGTCCACTTCAGATGCATGTCGGTCGTTGACCATGTTGACCAGGCTGCGCCGAGAGCACCAGGACGGTGGACGATGGCGAGACCTAGGAAGGGAACGACACGAAGGCAGGGAAGACTCGGTAGTTGTTTCCCACGCGGAGGGGAGTACGACTGTACGAGGGTTTACTGGTTCGTCTGCCGTTGTCGGATAATAACAGCAGGTGTGGGTGAGTAGAGGGATGGCTAGGCCAGCGATGGGAGTACGGTGGGGCGGTGATGCCTGTTTGAGCAGCTGGAGCAGGAAGAGCAGAGATTGAAGAAGCACGACGGTCGTTGGATGGCCATCCAACGGTCACTGCTTGTGCGTCAACCTTTTTTTAGGAAAGCCTCAAATCTGTGGAAAACAGCATACAGCCCATCTGCCATTATTTCTAATAATTTACAGCCCATTTTTTAATTATTAAGGTTTTTTTTAGCCCATATTCTTTTTGTTAGCATTACAGCCCATATTGTGGCCACGGTTAAAAAATTATACGAAATTTTGCATATTTCGGTGTGGTCTGAACTGTTTTTAATCCTGAAATTTCGACTCACATTCAAACTGATTTTAAAAATAAATGCATATCAATATAAAATCCAACAAATTCTCCATGCATAAAAATTAATGTAATTTCAAATCTCGAAATGAAGAAAAGATATTTGAAACTAATTGCTTGTTTGATGTGTTTTAAAAATGTACAACCCATTTCTCATTACTGATGGGCCATTTTCTCGGCCAGCCGAATGAAAGCTCTCCTCGTCTTGAAAGATTTGCAGCCCAACAGGCCTGACAAAGCGACTTACTTGGCAAATCACAAAAAAACTGGGTTGTGGCTGTGGACCCAGCTGTCAGCCTCTCCACGTACAGTACTCTTCCAATGGAATGTCATTGACCACGCTGACTACGCCGTGCCGAGAGGCCTAGGAAGGGGACGACGCGGAGCCGGGTAAGACGCGGCAGTGGATGCCCATGGGGAGAGGAGTACGAGGGTTCACTGGTTCGGCTGCCATCACCGCAGGGCCTGGCTAGCGGTGGGAGTAGTTGGGGGCGATGAGGCCTCATCGGCAGCACAGCCGGCCACTAGAGGCAGGAGCAGGCGGTCTCCCCGGCACTGGTTTGGGCGACTGGTGCAAGAAGAGCAGCGATTGAAGAAGCAGCAGGACCGTTCCATTCAAATCCAACGGTTACTGCTGCTAGAATCGTTTGTTGACTAAGTTGACAAGCCCTGCATATGCGTCAACTTTGTAGGCCCACAGGTCAGCCTCCCAACCGGTGCGCCCCAGATGTCAGTGGGAGGAATCATTTTTTCGCGTAATAAGAAGGCAGTTGATTGCCTGCGGCCAGGCCAGCGGAGGGAGTAGGGTGGGCCGGGGAAGCCTGCGCGGCATCACAGCGGGCCACAAGAGGAGGGAGCAGGCAGTCCCGCCGGCGCTAGTTTAGGCGGCTGGAGCACGAAGATCAGAGATTGAAGAAGCACGTCGGCCGTTGGATGGACATCCAACAAAACTGCTGCTAGAATCATGTGTTCACTGACAAAGCCTTGCATAAACAAGCCAGTCTCGAAATGTGTGGTACAGCCCATTTGCTAGTATTTTTATAATTTTTACTCATTTTCTAATTCATATGGAATTTATTGCAGCCTGTTTTCCATTTTTAGAATTCCTGGCCATTTTCTAGTCAGTACCAGGGTCAAAAAATTAACTAAATATGTGGGAAATTTTGAAAATTAGCAAATTTTTGCCGGGGAACGAAATATTCTTAATCCAAAAATTAATAGCCATACTAAAACAAATTTAAAAATAAATTAGTACTATGTCATGTTAAATCCAATGAAATACGTATAAGATATCAGTGAAGAACAAAAACAAAAAAAAAGAAACTTATATCCCATTTGCTGTAATTTTTTTGGAATTTTCAACCCCTTTTGATATTACTTTTAACAGACATTGACCACACTCTTAAGACTGGCCGGAATGCATCCCTCCTCGTCTTGAAAGATTTGCAGCCCAGTAATTCGGAGAAAACAAATAGGCCTAGCTTGGGTATTCTTCAAAAAGAAATACTAGGCTACCTATTTTCCCAAAGAACTGGTGCATGAGCATTTAGCTTTATTTATTTATTTATTTACTTATTTATCTTTAGGGGACCATGAGCATGTACCTGGGCCGGATTCATGTGAGAGCCTCCCTTCCAATTAATTATGGGCTTCTCTATTGGGCCTTCATCAGTGGGCTGCATGTTATCAACAAGTGGAAATGTGTTCCGAGTTTCAAAAAAATGTGTTCCGTACGATATATAGTATGCGCTATGTACGGTACGGGGCACTAAAGGATCGAATCATGCAACGACTTCCAAAACATTGTGTTTGTCGTTCTAACAACACATTTATTCAACCAATAGACGAAATATACTACTGATTGTACATTGAAAACAGCAGCAGCAGCAACCAGGGCTGGGGGTGCAACAGAAGCAGTAAGCAGGCCAGAAGAGTGAAGACGCAGCTCTCTCTTCCAAACCAAACATCAACCATCATTACAAAAGGGATACCAAAAAAGAACAAGTGTATGCATCAAACTAAATAAAGATCCTACTACACCAAGTGTATGCATCTAACTAACTGGCTCAGTTAGACGTTACTAAAAAAATTCGAAACGGAGGAAAAAGAATTGCCTCGTCGATTAATTAAGAAGAAGAGAATTTCCTGGTTAATCTACGGAAAAACCGAAGACGTTACTATTTATTAAGCTGCAGTGGAGTCGCAGATGGAGAGGAGTGGGAAGCTTCACTGGTTCGGGTGTGCGGCAGCATAGTCGCGGTGGTTAGAAGGGAAAACATAAATTGGACACGACATTACTTTTATAAGAGACCTGCGTTTTATAACCCACAGTAGGCATACTAACAAGTTCACACACAAATACAACAGAAAAGGTAAACATTCATATCAAACTCAGGTTCACAGGACACGTTCATATCCATAGCCAATATTCAGAATCAACAACTCAAAAGATTCATATATACACAAGCTCAACATATCTATGCATCCAAATGATTGATAGATCACACGACAATATTCATACATAATTTACAAAAAGATTCAGATATACACATGTTCAGTATGTTTATGCATCCAAATGATTGAGATCACAGCCAATATGATCCACGGACGAACTTTAATTACCTAGGGTACAGACTGGTAAATGGTGTTCAATCGGAGGTACTTCTTGCTAAAATTATTTCTTGTATGAGTAAACTTTCGAGTACATAAGAGGCAGCACAGACAATCTGGACTTTGCTTGTAGGTTTATCCTCAAATAGTGGCCTCGTTCCCAGGAAGGTTTGAGCAACTTGGCCACTACTTTCATCCAACCAGTTTACTGGGTCATCTTGGTCTTGTATCTCGCCAAAATTCTACATTGAAGACGAGAAAGGAGGCGGTTGAGAAAATGAACCACCCAAATTTTTTGTGCAATTCAACTGAAATGGAGCATCCTTGGCGTGCAGACTGATTAAGTGCCAGATGAATATAATCATGAACCAACTTGTCTAGAATCTTTAGACTCCATGCCATATAGTTCGCTACCATATGTGCCGATAACCAAAAGGCACAAGTTGGGACCAAAGACTGGACTGCGTTTTTCTGGGCTATGCACCAAGCAATATTTTTGGCATTCACTCCCCTAACACTTGGAGTTTGACAATTGGTTGACGCCGGTTGATAGTCGAATGAATATAGGCACTTCTTGTCAACATCGATGCTTGTCTGAGTGAACTTTGGAGTACATAGCAGCAGCATAAGTACCTGTCCATCTGATCATTTTGTGCAGTTCTACTGAAATCACCCGATGTAATGATTTGCCTGCAAGTTCAGGCTCCAAATTACTCCTTTATGAAATCGGCAAATAGTAGCACAATACCAAATTACCAATACATATGACAGGCACAATAATCAGGATAAAGACCAGTACCAACCTGTGTGAGGTAGCATATCAATTACTATTTCCTTTGACTGGAAGCCGAGATAATCCAAGCGACTGACAGCAAAGGAAGAAAGCATGCAGAGTTTAGCAACTGACAGGAAAGGACGGAAGCTGTCGAGGCAATGAAGCACCCAAAGTTTTTGTGCAGTTCCACCAAAATTGAGCATCCCTGTTGGCACATATATTGAGAGAGTGAGATTACTGTAATAGTGGGACTAGTTTATGAAACATACACTAACAAATAGAAGCACCCTCATTATCTTAATGGGTAAAGTTAGCAACATAGTAGTCTTGCTTAAAGAGAGGTATTAGTTTATTTAATCAGTGCCAATTAGCTCAACTCAACACTCAAAGCATTGCCATTTATCATAGGTTTCAAAACTTTAACGTGCAAAGATAAAGGAGTTTCTCATGACAGTAGCACGATACAAATAGAGATGACAGCAAACTAATATGGATGAAGGCCTTAGGCCCGTACCAACCTGAGAAAAAAAGCTTATTCATGTAGTCCCATAAGAGATGATAAAGCACTCACTGGAATCACACAATAGTATATATTTTTGTGCACTTCAAATGTATGGTTGAAACCACTCTTGTTTACCAGTGCTGAGATTATATCGAAAGATTATCAAGAACTTCCAGCAGAGTTAAAGCACTGGCTAGGATATAGTGCATTGTATTGTCTTATGTAGTTCCATTTAATGTATGATTGGCACAACATGATCCCTGTTTGCACAAGTAGGAACAAGGCGAAACCTTCATTAGCTTAGTGAGAAAGGATATGAAGACATTAGCATATTACTCAACCAGTAGCATCAAATTCATGATGGACAATACGCAAAACATTGCCTCATTGAACCAATGGCAATAAATTGACATGCAAAAAATAGCACTATTATGTCATGACACTAATAATATTCCCTCCCTGATCCACCACATGATTCACCTCCATAAACAAACATACACACGTACATGATTCAACATAGGGTCCTACTAAAGATTTGTTTAACTCTAACAGGAAAATTAGGCAGTAATAAATTAGTGGTACTTAAGTACTCCTAATTAATTAAGTGAGACAGCAAAAGTGGAAGGGCTCCCTGGAGGATCGTCTCACATGTAAGGTAGTCATTGCCGGAGCCCTTGAATGGCCTCGACTGAGGCCTCTGGCTTCAGAAAGATCGCCTTGGCACTGTTTATTCTTCTTCTTCTTCCTCTTCATGTTATGTTTCTCTTTCTCCTCACCAGTTGGTGAAACCAAGTACATGATTGGCCATCTAATTCAGAATTGGTTTTGTCAGTGAGGGAGTACAAGTGTACTAGTAAAAAACAGCATTATTTTCTCATGGAAGTCAGAAAATAGAGATGAACACATGCATTAAATATCATCTTACCTAAAGGAAGGTTATGGCGCCAATATGGATGATGAGGATTGGAACACAGATCTCCCTTTGTGCAGTTCCACCAAAATGAACCAACTATTCCATTCTGACATTCCAGTTAAACAGCACAAAAGTCACTTCTTTTAAGAAGAGTTTTGTGCAGTGCACCAAAAGGTCACAACAGCAACCGGGTGAATTGGATATCCCTGTTTGCACAAAAAGGCATAGAGGAAACAGTCAGAGTCTCAAACAATTACAGGCAAAAACATTTGGCTAAACTTGTCATGGCTTATAACAGTGGGTGCACCAGCAGTCTAGCACCATGTACGTAAACAGGTGCATAAAGTGGTGATTCATAGTTTGTTGCCCCGAGAAACAAACATCCAAGAAACATATCTGGGTTGGTCCCATTTTTGTTCACTCTAGCCACCTACTCCTATGTGTGGATAGCAAATCTAGTCCTGGTCATACCACTGTGTACAGCGTTACCCCTATATTTCCCTTTTCGACCAAGAGACCGGTTGGATGACCAGTCTATACTACTTTCACCCGCTTTCCTTCCTGTTTGTACCAAGTCCGATATACATACTAAATTCCCCCACCCCCACTTTATTTCTTGTTTGAACCAAGTACTCCCTCCGTCCGGAATTACTTGTTATCAAAATGGATGTGTCTAGAACTAAAATACATCTAGATACATCCATTTCAATGACAAGTATTTTCGGACGGAGGGAGTACAAGATTGGACTCCATGAAGTAGATTTACCTCTAACAATAGAAGAAGAAAATATGTGACGTTGGACCATTCGATTGAGAGGGGCTGAGAGGTACAAAATGATGCACATGCAGCGGCGTAGCGAGTTGGGGAAGTAGAGCTAAGGCGGTTTCCAACGAAGATATACCTAAAGGTCATCGGGATGTGGATAGGTGGGCGGCGGGAGGCCGGATCCGCCCACAGGCAACAACGAAGGGATCGGAGGACCTCCCGCGCCGGCGCTCAGCCAGAGATAACGGTGCGGCCGGCAGTGGGTCTCCTCCCTCGCTGTTGACGACGGCCTAAACGCTGCCCCTCCTCCCCTTCATCGACGGAGGGGGATACGTCTGGATTTGTAACCAGCGGTGAGGATAGAAAGCCAATGTTGTTTGAAGGGAGAAAGACAGTGTTACTACCCCTATCTTGTTTAAATCTAGAGAGGATGAGAGTGTGTGAATAGAGCAACCCTAGCAAGCAAGCGTGGAGGCTCCGGCCTATATATACGTAGTGAGCAACCCTAGCAAGCAAGCAACCCCTATCTTTGTCAACTCGTACAAGACCGAGAAATTTCATTGCTACAACACCCTCTCCCTCGCGGACTGAGCTCCGGTGCCTTAACTGCACTTGCCTTTGGCTGCATGACAGGAGGGCCAACCACCTGTTGGGCCCACCTGTCATGGACGCAAAGGCAGGAGCAGTAAGTTGAAGCTTTCGCTATCCCTCCCGCACGAGGTGGACGGACATGCAACAGTGGATTCGATACTGTAGAAGTAGGAGTAATCATTATTGTTCATGTTCTCGAAGAGGCGAAGAGCCAAGCACAACCCGAAAATGGCAGTTGCGAATGCTCACGTGGTGCGGTTCCTTGGAGTACTAGCCAGGCTCTTGCATGAGACAAAATTGGTATTGTTTAACAATTAAACTCCATTATCCATTGGTTGATACTCATTCTGCATAGGTCCACGCTCTTAGCACCGTTTCCACCTGGGGTCACCAATGTTTATTTGCCAATTAATAGCATTGCATGCAATGAACTAGCCATTGCAAGTCATTAAAAGCATGCACACCTCTCATCTCTTATTGGTTGATATGTCAAGAAACAAGAAACAAGGTAGAAGTTAATGCACCGTGCCTAAGTGTTTTGGGACAATTTGGTTTTCGTAAGGCTGGTCATAGTGGGGAGTAACTTAGACTAGTGTCATGCATATGACACTATCCTAAATTACTACCTTCATAATGCAAAGTAACATAATAGTAGTATTTTAGATGGCTTCATTTATTAGCTTGTAGACTCATCTTATCTTGAAAAGCGCTATATTACAGTAACATATTATGTTACCACCTCTCATTAATTACTTGCCACATAAGAAAAAAATTCTTGGAGTGCGCTATGTTACTAGCTAAGTTACTCCCACTATGGCTAGCCTAAGATGACTTACACACCTAGACAGAAGGAGTAGTATAGCCCTGTAAACCGGAAAGGAGTATTTGCCTTTCTAGAGATTTCAACAAGTGACTAGACTACACCGTGTGGAGTACTCCCTCCCTTCCGGTTTATAGGGCTCAAATCTCAAATCTCATGAACCAAGGCATTTTGCGGTTGGAGGAATGTATCTCGTACTTTACAAAACTACCCTAATTAAACTCATGCATTAATTACATAGTTCTCTCGTTTTCCTCTCCGCCTTGGGCGCGGTGCACGATATTGAGCACTCCTATATGACTAGCCGCTCTATCTACATGCGGTACATTTCAAAGCATCCAGGCCCGTGTGCCATCCACCAAATCACAGCGAGGTGCTACAGTCGAGACTCACCTGTAACCCCGGTGTGGCCGTCATGACCCGTCATATCACAAAACCCACACCTTTACCAGCAGTGGTAAGGTGGCCTCCAAGTTCGACTGGACGAAGCAACCATCATTTCACCGGAATGCTCGTTCAAGCCCTTTCTTCCCTTTCTTGAAGAAAACCTCACTCCAAGCTACTCACTTCTGCCATTTTTCTTCTGTACCGACGAAGGAAAGGTGGGCGAATCAGTTATGTTGCTATATTTTCATTCCAAGAATCTTCTTTTTGCGAAGCACCGAACGATTCTCACATCCTATTTTTTCCCATTTTCATTGCGATTGTGGTTTCCTTTCGATTGCTTTTTTGTTTGTCAGTTCATTGATGGATCCTGGAGCACTAGGCAAAGAGTTGTCGGCGGACAACCCACTGGAGACAGTGATCTCCAGGAAGCGAGCACCGACCAACGAGTTGACCATGTTGGTGCGCCAACCCATGGAGACGAAGAACTCCAAGAAACAAGCATTGGCCAAAGAGTTGAGGACGTTGGCGGACGAACTCCTCAAAGGAAGTTGGAAGAATGGCAAGGGCCCCACCGTGCCTACCCCAGGAACACTGATTGCCACCTATGTGAGGCTCAAGGCCGAGTTTGAAGAGATAGTCACTGTTGAGAAGCAATATTCCCCTGGCAAGGTGATGGCCCCCATCGAGGACAAGGAGATGGCCCCCGGAGGGATGAGATCCCCCGGTGAGCTGCACAAGGTAAAAAAATGGCTTATTACCATAGTTGTGGTTTTTGATTATTTGCAATGTGCTTGCTAATATGTTAGGGTTGTGCAGGTGCCGGTGGACGTCCTTGATGATTCCGATGTCGTGGCCCGTCCTGTTGGCATCGCCCCCGAGATCGATTCCAATGCCGTTGTCCATCCTGCGGACATCGCCCCAGAGATCGATTCTGATGTCGCGGTCAGTCCTGCGGACATCTCCCCAGAAATCGATTCCCATGCCGTTGTCCGTGCTGTGGTCATTGCCTGAGAGATCGATGATAAGAAATAGTTGGTCGGGCTAATCCTTCAGGGTAGTTTGCATTGCCCTGTGTTTAATTACCAGAACGATGTGTGTTATCAAACCATCTTACGGCTAGTGCACAGTCTTGTGTGGGCGGATCTTGCTACTTTTGTTTGATAGTGAATCATGCGATGAATCATGCGAACCCTCTCCGAGTTATGGAAACAGATGTATCCTCACCAGCTTTTGATGTAATATATGGCATGATTAGATGTAAGTTTGAACTGTTTATCATATCAGCAGGGCTTGTTTGATGATTCTTGGTGTTAGTAGGCTAGCTACTGTGCGAGCTATAGTACTTGCAAAACACTCACCGAAGAGAAACGTTGGGGCTGATGAGCTCGTGGTACGCTTATACTTATCCCTCGTTGATCGACCAATAGCCCTAGCTCCTAAAATTGTAGGCTTAGCAATCGATGACCTAGGTGGGCTAGTTTGGCCTAGTGGGTTTGAGTGATATGACATGCAACACAAAATCATAGCAATGCAGAGACGTACTCCCTCCGTTCCAAAATAGATGACCTAGGCAGGCTAGTTTGCCCTAGCGGGTTTCAGTGATATGACGTGGTACAGTGTCGTCCAGTCTTTGCGTGTGGTAGCAGTATTGCGGGTACAGAAGTTTTCTTGAAGAAGCGGAATTCAATGAAGTCATGATGGTTCCTTCGTCCGAACAACTTACAGTGGGAAAGGTTGGGCCTGCGATACGACCGGGGTAGACCAGGATAATTTTGTGCATGGCAGGTGGACCAGGATGGTCGACGTCCCACATGTCAGCGAATGAAAGTATTCTTTCCGATATAGAGGACGAGCAACGAGTATTCATTGTTTATTTTTGATGAAAGCTATTGTCTCCACTGTTACGACGGAGGAGTGTGAAACACGGTAGCCCAGTGAACTTGGCATGTGCACCACTCCCTCCTTCCTCATGTAATGCCCAGGTTACAGCTTTTTCTCGCTTTCTCTCTATCTATTTCCTCTCAAATGTTTTTTACCTTTCTTTTTTAAGACACAATTGTTTTTATGCCTTTTTTTAGAATTATTTTTTTATACCTAGGAGCACGTGTAGAGACGGGCTCTTGCAGAGCCCACTCCTTGACTTTGCAATGCCTCTCTCTCCTCCACATAAGGATTACTACTTGCTATGCATGCATGCGGCGGGCAGCTGGCGTCTTGAGGGGCCAGGGCGGTGAGAGCGGGCTCCGGAAGCGGTCCGGACTCTAGCATAATTTTGGTTTTTATAGTATTTCTTTCTCCATTGACAGGTAGGCCCGCGTAGATAGATAGAGAACACGAGCTGATGAGGCGCATGCGGACTGTTTTACTGGTCAACCATACAAATACGGAGCTATACGCTGAGCCAGTGACCGTATAATCACCATATCTCGTATACAATGATCAAAGTGAGCTATCAAGACAAGTTCGATGACCGCCAATGAGTTTTACTCGGTAATAAATGACCAAGATTGAAGGGAAATCCAAATTTGCTTCGTCTTTTGTCCTTGAGCTCTTGACAAACCAATGCACTATACGGTTGTCCGGCCACTCCACCCCAGAGCTCTCACCAAGCGCCATTCATGCCACCGCGCCGCACACTAACCGGTAAGACAGCAATGGCATCCCGCCGCGCCGAGTTCCTCGCCGCCCACGACCGCACACAAAATGGTAGGGAAGCGATGGCATCCCACTGTGCCGAGTTCATCGCCGCTCGCGACCTCACAACTATGTGGGAGGAATTTGAAGATGCCAAGCCCAAATGGGCGGTAGAGCAAGAGGCGGCCAAAGCCGCACAGAGGGAGTGGAAAAGTCAGAAAGCACTCAAGAAAAGAGAGGCCTGCCGCCGCAAGAAGAAAAGGACACACGTGCTGCTGCGGAGAGGTCGGCGGAGATCCAAGCACGGTGGGGTGTCGCCGACAAAGCCAGGAAGGAGAACGACAGCGTCTCGCCAGCATGTGAGAAGTAGTAGTACTAGTAGTTAGTGTGTGTGTGAGTACGAGCATGTACCAGTACTACTAGTTACTACTGTAGTTTTTAGAGCAAATTACCAGTACATTAGCCTAGACTAAATGGAAAAATTCCTATCCTAAGCATCAAATGGCATCTCTTTCTCTATAGGAATTGAGATGCACGTCATCTCACTTCCTATGATTTTCATATTCCTATCCTATGAACGAAAGGAGGCCTCTGTTGGAGTAACTACTGTAGCTAGCAGTACTGCTGGTACAGTAGTTTTCTTCAAGAAGCGGAATTCGACGAAGTCATGATGGTTCCTTCATCGAAGCAACTTCAAAGTGGGAAGTCGGCCTGTGATTTGACGGCTCATTAGTCATTGTTACTGCGGCGCGACAACCTGGATGACTCCCTTGGAGTTCTGCGTGCATGGCAAGTGGACCAGGATGGTCGACGTCCCACATCGAACGGAAGTATTCTTTCCGATATCGAGGAGCAAGGAAACCGTGTGGTATAGTATCACTGCTGATTGGTTCGCAAAAAAATAGTATCACTGTCGATTTATAATTATTATTTTTCCTGATGAATGCTAGCGTTTCAACTCTTACGATGAAGGGTGCCAAACACGGCACGTGCTGGATGTCCCACACATCAGTGAAAGGAGTGGGACATGAACAGCGTGGTAGAGCCCAGCGTAAAAAAACAGCGTGGTAGAGCGTCTCCACTTCTTCCACTTCTGGGTCGGAGACCACACGTAGTAGTACTTAGTGGTATGAACGATACAAAGTGCGACCTGGAGACAAAGACACGTCTAGTTGGAAGGTCTCGGGGCATACACGTAAACAAATATAAAAGTTAATATGTGCCTCCAACTAATATAGTAGTAGTAGAGTACTTAGGCACGTACTCCATAACATCACCGTGCATTGCACATACAACATTTAGTGGTAGTACGTAGTAAGAGACAAATGCCGCCCAAGAGTTCCCTTCTCGACCTACTTTTGGGTGTTTGGTAGAGTGTAAGGAGGGTGCATGAGTCCACACTAGTTTAGCACAAATACACTAGAAGCATGCATGAAGAGAGCATGCATGAAGAGGGGTGTTGAGTTGAGCATGCATGAAGAGGGAACAACTATGCTGAGAAGAGAACGCAACCAAACACACCCTATATGCCACGCATGTTCATACCATTTGTGCCTTTCTACTTCACTTACTGCGCTATATTACTCAGGTTCATACGTCCACTCCTGGGTACATGTTCGTCTCGTAGTTCCAGTCCCACGTGTTCTTCATATAGATGGAATGATCCTTGCATAACACGTGCACCTTGATGCTAGATGTCTCGCGTGTTGGCAAAAGGATGAACAAAGCTCACGTAAACAAATAGAGTGGAAGAACATAGATTCCGGACGACCGATAAGGAGCAAGGAACCTCGTGGTGGAGTGTCTGCACTCATAATATTTAATATTACTCAGTGATATAAAATTAACCAATCATCTCCACAGTTGACTGGAAGAGTACGAAACACGGCAGCCCAGTGTAGTATCATACTAGTACATGGCTAACCCATGCTATCACCATATTTCTTGGCTTCCGTGCGACACCTATCTCTAGTAATCCAGTAGCCTGTATCGCTTCTCCCTCCTCGTCTCTATCAAAGTGCGGCGGGCTGGTGTTTCTGTCGTCTATTGAGGTCGGTTAACTATCACATGTTAGCGACATGCCAAGAGCATTCTAAAAAAATTCCATTCACGTTCTGTTTCAAAAATAAAAAAATCCTTTCACGTACGAATTTGCCTGTATGCTTTGAGCAACTTGCATGTCCTATACTGCTCCTGTTTGATACTCTAACTTAGCTAGAGGTTAGACTAACTCATGACTAACCCTGAACTAACTGTAGCCAAAGAGGTGTTTGGGTGACAGGGTTAGATTGACAATAAATGCACTTCATGGAGAGAGAAAAGTGATTTTTCACTGGTCCCAATGAGAACTATCTCTAGTTAGCACCTCTTGGGTGGGATAGTTTTTTTGGTGGGTTCGGTGCAACTTGCTCCAATTTAAACCCTCATGCTTGGATAGTTTAGGGCTATTTGAGCCCCAACTAGCTCAAACTAACTCTAACCCATGGATCCAAATAGGGCCTATGGCCAGTCTCGACGCGGAGCAGTCGCGTCCACCGGGAAGCGGCGCTCTCTCGGCCGTCGCGCCACTTCAAAGCCGGCGCCAGTGAGAGGTCGCCTCCGCTCTGGCCGGGCATTAATGCGGCACTAACGCTCCAGGGGGACGCTGACCGTTTCACACGAGAAGCGCGCGCTGGCAAGGGAGTATAGGTTTTGAACCGTTTCAGGTGTAGTACAGGTAGTTTGCAAAACTACACAATTATTGCACTCAGTTTCCTAAGAAATTGTGGTAAAAATGTTACTCCACAGCCCGCTTCCCTTCTCCTTCCTCTTCCACCACCCACGCACGTCCGCGGGAAGCGACCGGTCAACCCTTATATAGGAGTGCTAGCACAAAAAGATGCATGCATGACCACTAAAATTTCCATATTAAAGCGCCACTCCGGTGGGAGTATGGCGTATGTTGTTACCTTCGGCCAGCCCATGGCTACCGGGCGACGGCAATCAGAGAAGAGGCGACGGGAGGGGAATGAATGCAGCTACTGTTTGGGTTCGCCTTCCGGCTTAAATAAATGCGCAGCATCACGTGTACCCGCTGGTGCACAAATTGTAACATACGTGTCTACTTAAGTGGGCGTCACGTAACTGGTGTGTGTGTGAGAGAGATTCTGAGAAACAAAGTGCGTGTGATCGACTCTACTCTTCAGACATGTACTCAACCTTTTGCATCGGGATATAACTATAATGGTATTTACTTTAGCTAGTGATTTATGTGGCCATGTTAACGTGGTTGTGTCAAAAAAATGTCACTTCCTGCTTGTGATTTGCGTTATATAATTACAAGCAAGATTCTCGTGCATTGCACGGAACATCAATATGCATTTTTTTTACAGAACACCTGTTGTGATTGACCCATGCAGGAGTAATCCCATGTGTAAAAACTAGTGATATCTCAAGAATTTTATCTGAAAACTAGTATCTCGAGAATGTCATCGAAAAAATGAAAGATGAGAGATAAGGCAAGGAGGAGTGGAGCGTGGTGGTGACTGGTGGTCGGAATGGGAGGAGGCATGGGGATGGACGGCGCCGGCAGGCGGCAGCGGCCACCATGCATGCTAGATTGTTCCAGAGACTTATTCCTTTTTTAATTACTGAGCAATGAGGTTGCGAGAGATAATGATGTGGAGAGAGGTGCCGGTATCTTTTGTAAAATTATCATAGTTTGCTTTCTATCCTCAGATATAGATCATATGGTCTGTATTACAAGATGGCAGGCACACCATCACCACCAACTCATTTTTTTATAAGGGTACAGATGATAAGTTTGCTGACTACTAAAGTAAAGTGGAATTTGTCCATGTTATGCAAGTAAATAAAGGTGATTGTTTATCTGTCAGGACCCCGACTCGATGCCACATCGATCCAGCATGTAACACCTCATATCACTTTGCGGCCTCACGCACGGTATCCCCACGGGTGTCGCCTTACCTTTGCCCGGGACCGTCTGCGCCTTTTGGCACACGTATATGATGGTGTCGCTAGCATCCATATGATAAAGAGCCCGGGCTGACATGGCTAGTTGTAAACCCAAAGTGGCACTAACCTACAGGGACAGGCATCCATGACCCAGCATCGAACGTGTCGGTCATCAGCGAGTGAATCCAGGCTGTAGCACTGGGCTAACAGGACTCTGGTGAACCGGGCTATAGCAGGCTAACAGGACTCCGGTATACATCGCGTGACATTTCCCCGAAGGGACAGACACAGGATCGAAGAAGGACACATGCCGGCCAGCCTAAGTGTTCCGGAGCAGTAGCAAGCTACCAGGGCTCAGTGGAAGCACTAGGAGACATTTCCCGGTAAGAGAGGCTACTAAGGATAAACAACTAGATAGTCAGATCCCACACATAGCAATACACATTACACGTACGCATAACATGCAAGTATGTGCTGTACAACATGGCATCACATCATAACTCAACAACTTATATAGATAAAGGCTCAGAAGAGCCATCACAGCATTATTACAAACAGGGGTCACATGACCCAACAGTCAGAGCAATCAAGCAACAAGCGGAAGCATTACATGTCTGAGTACAGACATTTATAAATGAAAAAGGCTGAAAGCCTAACTATCTACAACGTCCGCTCAAGATCGTAGCTGAGGTACTAGCTACTAGTCGAAGTGCACGAGAACACTAGTAAGACCGAAGTCTCCGCTGCAAAAACATAAATAAAGCAACATGAGTACAAAGGTACTCAGCAAGACTTACATCAGATCCTATCATACATGCATTTGTATCAAGAGGGTAACGTGGGGTTTAGTTGCAGCAAGCCAGCTTTGACTCTGTGGCTATCCTGTTTTACGACTACCAGAAACTCTTGAGGTGAAACAACGTACACGAGTCCACTAATC
The DNA here is from genome assembly GCF_018294505.1 of Triticum aestivum. NCBI lineage: Eukaryota > Viridiplantae > Streptophyta > Magnoliopsida > Poales > Poaceae > Triticum > Triticum aestivum. The sequence goes on from NC_057812.1 coordinate 253,375,006, forward strand.
ACCATACAATACACTACTATGGGTTCATCCCCGTCTCCCTACGAGAAGGCCATCCATAGCACTCACACTTGTCTTGAGCATTTTATAGTATCCACTTCAAGTTGTCTATGTACCATGTAAGCATCCAAGAAGTCCATAACCGCGGACCCGGCTATTCGAATAGATCATGTTAACCCTGCAGGGGTGTACTTCTTCACACACGCTCTCGCCACTTACCGCCATGTACACGTCATGTATCTCGGCAACCTTCAAGCGGAAGCCTGGCGAGGGTGTCGGCCATGACCTGACTAACCACACAAGACTCTAATCCAGGTTTATCGCCTATTCGGGTTCCATCCGCAAGGAGATCCGGCCGGGGTGTCGCTTACGGCCCCAAACGATGTGTACAGGGTTCCCGAGCCCACCATCCGGGTGCCACTCGGTACACCAGGCCACGTGTGCCTAGTCTGTCCCAAGCCCACCCTGCCGGGTGCCACTTGGTAGAAAAATAGCACTACCTACAAACACCAGAAACTAGTTGCGATTCCTGGACAGAGATCAAGTCGGTTAATAAGTCGAGAGGGCTTGGAGCGCCCGGAGCCCAATGTGTGGTAGTATCGAGTCATTGGACAACATACATAGAACTCGGTGCTTAAGGACGGTTCCAGTGAGACAACCCACCATGTACTCCTACATGGCCTCTCACCACTACCTTTACCAAATCGTGTTCACACACTTAACTCTCGGCATCAGAACATATCATAACACTCCAATTCATTCACAATGAATCAGACCTGACACAACTCTAAGCAATGGCAGGCATAGCATGGTAGGAACACAACAATGGCTTCAATCAACTCCTACACATGCTAGTGGGTTTCAACTATTTACTGTGGCAATGACAGGTCATGCAGAGGAATGGGTTCAACTACCGCAGCACAAAGTAGCAGACGAATCGTTGTTGTCCTAATGCAATAACTGAGAGCAGGAGCGAGAGAGTAGGGTTTTATCGAGATGAACAAGGGGGTTTGCTTGCCTGGTAAAACAACAGAGGAGGCACTGCTTCACAGACAGGTACTCTGGAACGGTCTCCGGAGCAAGACCTATCGAGAAGGAACGGTGCCGGCAATCAATACACAAACATATGCAACAATATGATGCATGAACATGGCATGAAGATGTGATGTTGTTTGAGCTAATGCAACTAGTATTCATTTGGTTTGAAGTCCATTTGAACCAAAGGTTCAAATGCATCTCCAAATTAAGCTCCTATATATGCCATAATGTGTTTTCTTATATTCAGCATGTATAAGTTGGTTTGTCATGCATGAAACTAGTACAGATGGAAAGATTGCATTTTTCTGATAATTTTTCATATATAAATTATTTTAATCTGAGCTACGGTTGAATTGTTATGAATTTTTGAAGTTTAAAACAATTTCTGGAATTTTCTGATTTAATTTAAATCCAGAAATCATATTATTGCGCCAGCATGACGTCAGCACGACGTCAGCGGTCAACTGGGCTGGTCCGGGTCAAACCTGACGTGTGGGGCCCACACGTCAGTGACAGGGGGGTTAAACAGGGGTTAATTTAGTTCTAATTAAAAGTTAGTGGCGCTGGGGCCCACTGTCAGTGTCAGGGGGGGTTAGCTAACGGTGATTAGCACTAAGCTAATCACCTGCCGACGGGGCCCACTCGTCAGGCCGGCGAGGTCGTCGGCGGCGACCTCTGGACGTGGCGGCGTCCGCGAAACAGACCACGGGGGCGGCGTCGGAGAGCACCGGGGCGTAGCCCGGGCTCTCGCGCATCTGGTAGGGCAGGTGGAAGTAGCGGGGGAGGCCGGAGCTCGCCGGAGCAAAGCTCGCGGCGGCGGCCGGAGTTCGGGCGCGAGCGGGATCGGCCTGCGGGGCACGGGGAGGCCACCTGAGGGGCTCGGCGGCACCCTCGTGGCACCGGGAGCGCAATGGAAGGCTCGGTTTGGGCGGAGGCGGGCCGAGACGGCGACGGCGACATGGACGGCGGCGAGAGGCTTCGGCCGTGGTGGTCGCGACGGCTGCGACACGGGAACGAGGGGGAGAAGAGAGGGGAAACAGGGAGATGCTCACGGCGATCATGCAGAGCAGCACAGCGGGGTCGGGGGAGACCTGGTGACGGCGAATCGACGGCGGCGGACGGCGGAGCCCGAGGAGGAAGACGATGGCGATGGCGGCGATGGAGGCCGTCCGGAGGTGCGTGGCTCGACGAGGAGGTAGCCGGCGACGTGGCGGAGCTCGTGGACTGCTCAGAAGCTCTCGAGGGGCGCGGTGGCTACGACTACGGCGAGCGGTGGCGACGGGCGCGTTCGGGCGGTCGGGAGAGAGAGAACCAGGGGAGGGGGAGGAATGAGAGAGTGGGAGAGAGGTGCGGGGCGTCGCGTGGCGTCGTCCGGTCCATCCAGAGCGACGAGGGGAGGACAGGCAGGCAGGGAGGGAGGAGGTG
>NC_057812.1:253377475-253378456 GCF_018294505.1 Triticum aestivum
AACGAGGGGGGGAAGAGAGGGGAAACAGGGAGATGCTCACGGCGATCACGCAGAGCAGCACAGCGGGGTCGGGGGAGACCTGGTGACGGCGAATCGACGGCGGCGGACGGCGGAGCCCGAGGAGGAAGACGATGGCGATGGCGGCGATGGAGGCCGTCCGGAGGTGCGTGGCTCGACGAGGAGGTAGCCGGCGACGTGGCGGAGCTCGTGGACTGCTCAGATGCTCTCGAGGGGCGCGGTGGCTACGACTACGGCGAGCGGTGGCGACGGGCGCGTTCGGGCGGTCGGGAGAGAGAGAACCAGGGGAGGGGGAGGAATGAGAGAGTGGGAGAGAGGTGCGGGGCGTCGCGTGGCGTCGTCCGGTCCATCCAGAGCGACGAGGGGAGGACAGGCAGGCAGGGAGGGAGGAGGTGGCGCGGCGCGGCGGTGCGCGCGCGTCGGGCACGCGCCGTCCCCCTGTCGGGGAGGAAGACGACAGAGGAGAGGGGGCCAGGTGGGCTGGGCCAGCTGCTGGCTGGGCCGGCCTGCTGCTGCTGGGCTGCACGGGGAGGAGCCCCAGGTAAGCTTCTCCTTCTTTTATTTTTGTTTTCTAATTCTTCTGACATTTGTTTTGATTTAATTAAAATATTAAATCATTTAATTACCTTATGCCAATTTTTGCAGGAGCTAGCTATAATATTCCAGGGCTCCTGTATAAATGGCATAATTTTTGGACATATATTAATATATATAACTAATATATTTCCAATGCAAATATTTATCGGATTAATCCAAATGGCCAAAATAAATATCCATGAGCTCCTAAAAATATTGGTTTGAATTTTATCTCTGTCCAATATTTTCAGAGGGCAACATGAGCATTTTCTTGGACCCTTTTGGAGAAATTTTTATTTGGGTCATTTTCAAAAATGATTCTGAGGGTTCCACCAATCCTCATTTCAAATTTAAATGAAATTTAAACATGATGCACAAATGACTAGC
>NC_057812.1:253378486-253388117 GCF_018294505.1 Triticum aestivum
TTTTTTTTGTTTTCTAATTTTCTGACATTAGTTTTGAATTAATAAAATACTAAATCAATTTATTACCTTATGCCAATTTTTGCAGGAGCTAGATATATTATTCCAGAGCTCCTTTATAAATGGCATAATTTTTGGACCATATTTCATAAATATAGCAATATATTTCCAATGCAAATATTTATCGAATTAATCCAAATGGCCAAAATAAATATCCATGAGCTCCTCAAAATATTGTTTTGATTTTTATCTCTGTCCAATATTTTCAGAGAGCAACATGAGCATTTTCTTGGACCCTTTTGGAGAAATTTTTATTTGGGTCATTTTCAAAAATGATTCTGAGGGTTCCACCAATCCTCATTTCAAATTTAAATGAAATTTAAACATGATGCACGAATGACTAGCTAGTCTAGGTCATACCAGACTAGGGATGTGACAACTCGCCCCCACTTGAAAGAATCTCGTCTCGAGATTCAGGGGTCGACGGAAAAAGAGTGGGGTACTCCACTCGAAGACGATCTTCTCGCTCCCAAGTAGCTTCTCTCTCGGAATGATGAGACCACTGAACTTTGAGAAACTTGATGTTCTGACGTCGAGTGACACGCTCTGCTTGATCAAGAATGCGAACCGGGTACTCTCGGTATGTGAGGTTATCTTGGAGATCAAGCGTTTCATGGTCCACTCCGCGGATGGGATCCGAGAAGCAACGCCTGAGTTGAGATACGTGGAAGACATCATGAATTCGAGAAAGATGTGGGGGTAGTTCCAATTGGTAGGCAACCTCTCCTCGTTTAGCGAGAATACGAAAAGGACCAATGTAACGAGGAGCCAACTTGCCCTTGATACCGAAACGATGGGTACCCTTCAAAGGAGTAACCCGAAGGTAAGCCCTTTCGCCAACTTCATAAGTCATATCCTTTTGATGACGATCGTACTGGCTCTTCTGACGAGACTGGGCTGTTTTCAAATTCTCACGAATGATGCGAACTTGCTCTTCTGCCTCCTGGATCATGTCCGGTCCAAAGAATTGTCTTTCACCGGTTTCTGACCAGTTCAAAGGTGTTCGACATCTTCGTCCATAGAGAACCTCAAAAGGAGCTTTCTTGAGGCTGGATTGGTAGCTATTGTTATAAGCAAACTCGGCGAAAGGAAGACATTTCTCCCAATCCATACCGAATGAGATAACGCAAGCTCTGAGCATGTCTTCGAGAATTTGATTGACCCGTTCCACCTGACCACTCGACTCAGGGTGGAAAGTGGTACTGAAGGAGAGATGGGTTCCCATGGCAGTTTGGAAACTCTCCCAGAAATGAGAAGTGAAAAGACTGCCACGGTCTGAATTGATCTCTAGTGGAACACCATGAAGTGACACTATTCGAGAAATATATAAGTCGACAAGCTGACTAGCAGTGATATTTTCTCGAACAGGAAGGAAGTGAGCCACTTTGGAAAGACGACCAACGACTACGAGGATAGCGTTATTCCCTCTCTTGGTCCTGGGAAAGCCGGTGATGAAGTCCATACCAACTTTATCCCATTTCCATTCAGGAATAGCTAAAGGCTGAAGGGTGCCAGCAGGTCTCTGATGCTCTGCCTTAACGCGACGACAAACGTCACATTTAGCAATGAACTCTGCGATTTCTCTCTTCATCCTAGTCCACCAGAACCTCTGGCATAGGTCCTGATACATCTTAGTACTACCGGGATGAATCGTGAGAGGAGATTCATGCGCCTCCTTAAGAATCAATTGTCGCAGATGTTGATTCTTGGGAACCACCAAGCGATTCCCAAAGAAAACAACACCACGATCATCCATAGAGAAACATCCACCAACTCCCTTCTTAATGTTTCTCTTGATCCGAGAAATTCCTGTGTCTTGCTTTTGAGCAGCGATAATCCGATCCTCAAGATCAGGTTTCGCCACCAAGGTAGAGAGAAATCCGCGAGAAGCTATGTGAAGATTAAGCTTACAGAATTCCTCATGGAGAAGTGGTTGGCCTTGCTACAACATGAGATTGTTGCAATAGGATTTACGGCTTAGCGCATCAGCCATGACATTGGCTTTGCCTGGGGTCTAGGTAATCCCTAGATCATAATCTGTGATTAACTCCAACCAATGTCTTTGCCTAAGGTTCAAATCTGGTTGGGTGAAGATATACTTGAGACTCTGGTGATCGGTGTAGATCTCGCAACGTTTACCAAGAAGGTAATGTCGCCAGGTCTTGAGTGCATAGACTACGGCTGCAAGCTCTAGATCATGTGTAGGATAATTCTCCTCATGTGGATTCAACTGTCGAGATGCATAGGCAATCACATGACGATCCTGCATAAGAATGCAACCTAGTCCCTGTTGTGAGGCGTCACAATAGATAACAAAGTCCTTTGTGAAATCTGGTGGCACAAGTATGGGAGCAGAAGTCAGGCGTCTTTTCAGTTCCTGAAAACTGTACTCACACTGTGGGGACCACTCGAACCTTTTATCTTTCTTGAGAAGTTCCGTGAGGGGTTTGGCTACTTTGGAGAAGTTTTCAACAAAGCGGCGACAATAACTGGCTAGCCCAAGGAAACTCCTAACTTGTTTAACGGTCTCAGGTGGAGTCCAATCGAGAACAGCCTGAACTCTCTCGGGGTTGACAGCAATGCCCTTACCAGAGATTACGTGGCCTAGGTAGGTCACTTCTGGCAACCAAAATTCACACTTGGAGAACTTGGCATAAAGGCGGTGCTCTCTGAGTTTTTCTAGCACAAGTCTAAGATGTTCGGCATGCTCTTCCTCATTCTTCGAGTAGGTAAGAATATCATCGAGGTAAACCACGACGAACTTATCTAAGTACTCCATGAAGATCGAGTTCATCAAGCGGGAGAATGTGGCTGGGGCGTTGGTTAGGCCGAAGGACATGATGGTGTACTCGTACTGACCATAACGAGTGACAAAGGCTGTCTTGGGAATGTCCCCGTTTCTGATCTTAATTTGGTGGTATCCTAACCTCAAATCCATCTTGGAGGAGACTGAGGATCCAGCGAGCTGATCATACAGGTCGTTGATCCTGGGGAGCGGATACTTGTTCTTTATCGTGACCAAATTAATGGGACGATAATCAACAACCATCCGGTCCGTACCGTCTTTCTTCTTGACAAAGAGGACGGGGCAAGCCCAAGGAGAAGAACTAGGATGGATGAAACCCTTTTGCAAGGACTCATCGAGTTGTTTCTTAAGCTCGGCTAGTTCTAGGGGTGCCATCTTGTAAGGTCTCCGGGAGATTGGAGCTGTTCCTGGGATAAGATCTATGACGAACTCTACATCTCTGTCAGGTGGAACACCTGGCAGTTCCTCTAGAAAGACATCCGGAAAGTCACGGACTACCGGGATATCTTCAAGGTCTGGAAGAGGGCTGGCATTAAGAGAATAGAGCTGACGCTTTGCAACTCTAGTGGAGACGGTGACTATCTTGCCAGACGGGTGTGTAAGCTGAACAGATCTTGTGTAACAATCAATCTTGGCATGATGAGCTGTCATCCAGTCCATACCCAAGATGATGTTAATATCTGAGGACTTGAGGGCTACAAGTGATGCAAGTAATACAAGTCTATCAACAAGGATTTCGTTACCATGGCTGATTCTGGTGGTCTGCCATCTAGACCCTGGGGTTTGGATTTCAAGCGGAGTTGGCATATCACAAAATGACATGTCGTGCAGACGAGCATAGCCTTCAGAAATGAAGGAGTGAGATGCCCCAGTATCGAATAGAACTGATGCTGGGTGACAATTGACAAGGAGTGTACCAAGAACGACATATGGATCATCATGAGCATCTTTAGCTGAGACGTGATGCACACGTCCACGTTCAGTGGGAACTGACTTGACACTGATCACCTTGCGTGATGGCTTAATACAGCCAACAGTCTTCTCGGGCTGGGGTGGAGCATAACTAGTCTGAGAGCAATCACGTGCATAGTGTCCTGGCTTCCTGCATGTGAAGCAAGTTCCCGAGGTTAGACGTGGACCCGCACTAACAAACGGTCTACCAGTAGGCCTGGGTGGAACATACGACTGAGCTGGGGGAGGCACCACATGAGATGACCTCGGTGTATAACCGGAAGGAAGAGCGGAGTTTGGAACCCAAATCCGGCGCTTCTGGGAACTAGAGCCAGAGGAGGGTCCCAAATCACGGTTGTGCTTACGAGACTCCTCGTAAGTGAGCTGAGCTGTCTCTGCATTAATGGCTTTGTTCACAAGAGCTTGGAATGTATCACAATGATGCAGGTGGAGATCACGACGCAACTTGGGGTTGAGACCCTTTCGGAACCTAGCCTGCTTCTTAGCGTCCGTGGACACTTCTTCTGTGGCATAGCGGGCGAGGTTCTCAAACTCTCGGCTGTAAGCATCAACAGCCATCTTATTCTGGGTGAGGCTACAGAACTCTTCTCTCTTGCGATCAAGGAGGGCCTGGGGAATGTGATGCTCGCGAAAAGCCTCAGTGAAATCCTTCCAGGTAGGAATCTGGCCAGCTGGAAGCAAAGCCTCATAGTTCTGCCACCAAAGACTAGCAGGACCTTCCAGGTGATATGTGGCATAAGTGACCTTGTCATCTTCGGCTACGCTCGCGGAAAGCAGCTTATGAGTGATGCTACGGAGCCAGTCATCTGCATCGAGTGGCTCGATGGAATGATGAAAGGTAGGTGGGTGCAAGCGAATGAGATCATGAATGGTAGCAGACCCTTTGAACTGATGTGCAGTGTTCTCCTCGATACGTGCCAACAAACGGTTAGACTCACACTTGTTCCTCTCCATCTCTAGCATGAACTCGGTCAACGAAGGCTGGTCGGGAGGATCCTCATCCCTACCATCTCCGTGGTTCTGGCTACGAGCAACGGAACTTTGCTTAGCTGATGACATCCTGAGAAACGAAACCAAGGACGGAATCAGCATCAACTATAGACTGTAGAATGTAGGACAAGGAATTAGTATCTCTCGAACTCCTAGGAAAATTCCGGCAGCATAACGGCAGTAAAATGCTCAGAATGAGACATCCTACTAAAAATGGGGTAGTACAACAACTCAACATCACCACTCAAGGTTCTGGGATAGTACTAAACAGACTACACCGGAAGTACTCGAAACTGGGTATGACTCTCATCAACCAATCCTATGGGACTACGGAGTAGTAACACGTGATCCTGATAGACGGAAGAGAAGCCTAGTTCCTTAATCCCGTCGGAAGGATAGGATGACTCAGATCAGAAGGTCATGAGGTATAAGGAGTAAAAGAGCCTTACGTTCCAATCCACAATCAATTCCCTTACATAGCTAAGGATTTTCTAGACTCAACTTCGACCAGTTTGGCTTGGTAATCCTACAGGCAGTCAACTTCTCATACCAGCGCTGTCAGGACCCCGACTCGATGCCACATCGATCCAGCATGTAACACCTCATATCACTTTGCGGCCTCACGCACGGTATCCCCACGGGTGTCGCCTTACCTTTGCCCGGGACCGTTTGCGCCTTTTGGCACACGTATATGATGGTGTCGCTAGCATCCATATGATAAAGAGCCCGGGCTGACATGGCTAGTTGTAAACCCAAAGTGGCACTAACCTACAGGGACAGGCATCCATGACCCAGCATCGAACGTGTCGGTCATCAGCGAGTGAATCCAGGCTGTAGCACTGGGCTAACAGGACTCCGGTGAACCGGGCTGTAGCAGGCTAACAGGACTCCGGTATTCACTGCGTGACATTTCCCCGAAGGGACAGACACAGGATCGAAGAAGGACACATGCCGGCCAGCCTAAGTGTTCCGGAGCAGTAGCAAGCTACCAGGGCTCAGTGGAAGCACTAGGAGACATTTCCCGGTAAGAGAGGCTACTAAGGATAAACAACTAGATAGTCAGATCCCACACATAGCAATACACATTACACGTACGCATAACATGCAAGTATGTGTTGTACAACATGGCATCACAGCATAACTCAACAACTTATATAGATAAAGGCTCAGAAGAGCCATCACAGCATTATTACAAACAGGGGTCACATGACCCAACAGTCAGAGCAATCAAGCAACAAGCGGAAGCATTACATGTCTGAGTACAGACATCTATAAATGAAAAAGGATGAAAGCCTGACTATCTACAACGTCCGCTCAAGATCGTAGCTGAGGTACTAGCTACTAGTCGAAGTCCACGAGAACACTAGTAAGACCGAAGTCTCCGCTGCAAAAACATAAATAAAGCAACATGAGTACAAAGGTACTCAGCAAGACTTACATCAGATCCTATCATACATGCATTTGTATCAAGAGGGTAACGTGGGGTTTAGTTGCAGCAAGCCAGCTTTGACTCTGTGGCTATCCTGTTTTACGACTACCAGAAACTCTTGAGGTGAAACAACGTACACGAGTCCACTAATCACCATACAATACACTACTATGGGTTCATCCCCGTCTCCCTACGAGAAGGCCATCCATAGCACTCACACTTGTCTTGAGCATTTTATAGTATCCACTTCAAGTTGTCTATGTACCATGTAAGCATCCAAGAAGTCCATAACCGCGGACCCGGCTATTCGAATAGATCATGTTAACCCTGCAGGGGTGTACTTCTTCACACACGCTCTCGCCACTTACCGCCATGTACACGTCATGTATCTCGGCAACCTTCAAGCAGAAGCCTGGCGAGGGTGTCGGCCACGACCTGACTAACCACACAAGACTCTAATCCAGGTTTATCGCCTATTCGGGTTCCATCCGCAAGGAGATCCGGCCGGGGTGTCGCTTACGGCCCCAAACGATGTGTACAGGGTTCCCGAGCCCACCATCCGGGTGCCACTCGGTACACCAGGCCACGTGTGCCTAGTCTGTCCCAAGCCCACCCTGTCGGGTGCGACTTGGTAGAAAAATAGCACTACCTACAAACACCAGAAACTAGTTGCGATTCCTGGACAGAGATCAAGTCGGTTAATAAGTCGAGAGGGCTTGGAGCGCCCGGAGCCCAATGTGTGGTAGTATCGAGTCATTGGACAACATACATAGAACTCGGTGCTTAAGGACGGTTCCAGTGAGACAACCCACCATGTACTCCTACATGGCCTCTCACCACTACCTTTACCAAATCGTGTTCACACACTTAACTCTCGGCATCAGAACATATCGTAACACTCCAATTCATTCACAATGAATCAGACCTGACACAACTCTAAGCAATAGCAGGCATAGCATGGTAGGAACACAACAATGGCTTCAATCAACTCCTACACATGCTAGTGGGTTTCAACTATTTACTGTGGCAATGACAGGTCATGCAGAGGAATGGGTTCAACTACCGCAGCACAAAGTAGCAGACGAATCGTTGTTGTCCTAATGCAATAACTGAGAGCAGGAGCGAGAGAGTAGGGTTTTATCGAGATGAACAAGGGGGTTTGCTTGCCTGGTAAAACAACAGAGGAGGCACTGCTTCACAGACAGGTACTCTGGAACGGTCTCCGGAGCAAGACCTATCGAGAAGGAACGGTGCCGGCAATCAATACACAAACATATGCAACAATATGATGCATGAACATGGCATGAAGATGTGATGTTGTTTGAGCTAATGCAACTAGTATTCATTTGGTTTGAAGTCCATTTGAACCAAAGGTTCAAATGCATCTCCAAATTAAGCTCCTATATATGCCATAATGTGTTTTCTTATATTCAGCATGTATAAGTTGGTTTGTCATGCATGAAACTAGTACATATGGAAAGATTGCATTTTTCTGATAATTTTTCATATATAAATTATTTTAATCTGAGCTACGGTTGAATTGTTATGAATTTTTGAAGTTTAAAACAATTTCTGGAATTTTCTGATTTAATTTAAATCCAGAAATCATATTATTGCGCCAGCATGACGTCAGCACGACGTCAGCGGTCAACTGGGCTGGTCGTCAAACCTGACGTGTGGGGCCCACACGTCAGTGACAGGGGGGTTAAACAGGGGTTAATTTAGTTCTAATTAAAAGTTAGTGGCGCTGGGGCCCACTGTCAGTGTCAGGGGGGTTAGCTAACGGTGATTAGCACTAAGCTAATCACCTGCCAACGGGGCCCACTCGTCAGGCCGGCGAGGTCGTCGGCGGCGACCTCTGGACGCGGCGGCGTCCGCGAAACAGACCACGGGGGCGGCGTCGGAGAGCACCGGGGCGTAGCCCGGGCTCTCGCGCATCTGGTAGGGCAGGTGGAAGTAGCGGGGGAGGCCGGAGCTCGCCGGAGCAAAGCTCGCGGCGGCGGCCGGAGTTCGGGCGCGAGCGGGATCGGCCTGCGGGGCACGGGGAGGCCACCTGAGGGGCTCGGTGGCACCCTCGTGGCACCGGGAGCGCAATGGAAGGCTCGGTTTGGGCGGAGGCGGGCCGAGACGGCGACGGCGACATGGACGGCGGCGAGAGGCTTCGGCCGTGGTGGTAGCGACGGCTGCGACACGGGAACAAGGGGGAGAAGAGAGGGGAAACAGGGAGATGCTCACGGCGATCACGCAGAGCAGCACAGCGGGGTCGGGGGAGACCTGGTGACGGCGAATCGACGGCGGCGGACGGCGGAGCCCGAGGAGGAAGACGATGGCGATGGCGGCGATGGAGGCCGTCCGGAGGTGCGTGGCTCGACGAGGAGGTAGCCGGCGACGTGGCGGAGCTCGTGGACTGCTCAGAAGCTCTCGAGGGGCGCGGTGGCTACGACTACGGCGAGCGGTGGCGACGGGCGCGTTCGGGCGGTCGGGAGAGAGAGAACCAGGGGAGGGGGAGGAATGAGAGAGTGGGACAGAGGTGCGGGGCGTCGCGTGGCGTCCTCCGGTCCATCCAGAGCGACGAGGGGAGGACAGGCAGGCAGGGAGGGAGGAGGTGGCGCGGCGCGGCGGTGCGCGCGCGTCGGGCACGCGCCGTCCCCCTGTCGGGGAGGAAGACGACAGAGGAGGGGGGGCCAGGTGGGCTGGGCCAGCTGCTGGGCTGCGCCGGGGGGGGAGCCCCAGGTAGGCTTCTCCTCCTTTTATTTTTTTTGTTTTCTAATTTTCTGACATTAGTTTTGAATTAATAAAATACTAAATCAATTTATTACCTTATGCCAATTTTTGCAGGAGCTAGATATATTATTCCAGAGCTCCTTTATAAATGGCATAATTTTTGGACCATATTTCATAAATATAGCAATATATTTCCAATGCAAATATTTATCGAATTAATCCAAATGGCCAAAATAAATATCCATGAGCTCCTCAAAATATTGTTTTGATTTTTATCTCTGTCCAATATTTTCAGAGAGCAACATGAGCATTTTCTTGGACCCTTTTGGAGAAATTTTTATTTGGGTCATTTTCAAAAATGATTCTGAGGGTTCCACCAATCCTCATTTCAAATTTAAATGAAATTTAAACATGATGCACGAATGACTAGCTAGTCTAGGTCATACCAGACTAGGGATGTGACATTATCATACGGGTAAGGTTAGATGAAGGGTGGTAGGAACAAATGCTCCGCCTGGAGCATGTGTGTGTGAGATGGAGTCTTAGTGTGTGTGTGTGTGTGTGAGATAGAGAGAGAGAGAGGAGAGAGAGGGATGGAGTCTTCGTTTGTGTGTGTGAGAGAGAGGGAGAGAGATGGAGTCTTAGTGTGTGGG
>NC_057812.1:253388304-253404096 GCF_018294505.1 Triticum aestivum
TGTAATTTAAGTGTGCATGGCTTTCATCATAGAGAGGTGATGTGTATGGCAGAGGCCACCAACGATGGGGTGCGAGAGAGAAAATGCCCGTAGAGAGGGAAGAGAAGGTGTGTGCGCGTGAGAGGAGTCGACTTCGAGAGAACGTGTTTGTTCGAGAGACACCGAGGAAGACTACTATATATCGATGGTGCATGTAGGCGGGAATTAAACTAAGGGATGGTCTTATTGGTGTCGGGGATATAGGGGAAGAGTGAGAGGCGGGGGATAGCTAGAAGGAGATTGTTAAGTGTGAGTGTGTGTTTTACCCATCCAGGTGGAAGTTATGTGCACAAAAGAGGAGAACGATTCGATGTGGCGTTAGGATTGAGGGTAATTAACTATGTATGGAGACATAGAGACCATGAACGTGCATGTGTGAGAGGTATACATGTATACGTGGGATGTGTGTGTGTGCGCGCGCGCATGATCGAGATAAAAGAAAGAAGACATAAGTCATAAGATCAACGACATGGGAGAGACGGATCGGTATGACAATATGCATGCATGTGAGAATGCATGGAAGAAGTCCCGACAATTGAGCATGTGTTTTTGTCTTTAAGAGATAGTGGCGTGGGCTGGAGCATGCATCTATGGCGAGCAGAGGGAGTGAGGCGCAACGATTGTGCAAAAGAGACCAACCTATAAATGCATATGTATGGAGAGACATATATAGTGTGGGTGATAGGAAGCAAGACTCCGTGCGAGAAAGAAATGTTGACGGAGAAACTACAAATAGATACAGAGATGGAGATGCTAGCTAGAGGGACATCCGCTAGTTTGGGTGTTGTTGATGACCGTCGGGTGGTTCAAAGGGTGAAGTTATATATGTGTGTGAGAGGGCACTTGACTGCATGTAGAGAGAAACATATGTAGTGTGCGTGATAGGAATCAAGAGTGAGGGCGAGAAAGAAGGTTGATGGAGAAACAGATAAATAGAAAGATAAATATGCTAGCTAGTGTGCGTTAGAGATAGGAGTCGAGTGGATCAGAAGGCTGGGTTATGTGTGTGGGTGTGAGACAGATAGAGAGAGGGTGCGTGTGAGTCACATACAAACAGATATCAGAGAGAAATGAGATCCAGAGAGACGGAGTTTTGTGTCTGCGGGAGAGAAAGATATTTCACAACGAGAGTGATAGCTAGAGAGACATATGAGGGAACGCAAGATATCTCTAGGGAGAGAGGGTGTGTGTGAGTGACATACAAGAGAACAATGGAGAAATATGAGACCCTAGGAGACAGAGTTTGTGTTTGTGTGTGAGAAAGAGATATTGATGAGGAAGAGTCGTAGGTTCTCATATCTAAGGAGCGAAAGACATCTCTGTATGAGGGGTGTGCGAGTGGCACACATGGGAATAGTAGAGAGAAATGAGACCCCGGGAGACAAAGTTTTGTGTTTGTGTGAGAGAAAGAGATTCCACATGGAGAATCATAGTTAGAGACACATAGCAGGGAGCGAGATATACTTAGAGAGAGATAGAGTGATGAAGGTCGAGGGAGAGAGTACCGTCAGTGTGTTACGAAGATAAAAGATCATTGTCGACATACAGGTAGCACGAGAGATACCTGAGAGACGATGAACGCGTATAGGTCCAGAGAGATAGTCCTATATAAGCATGAGTGATAGCTATATGAGACGAATATATGGATTAAAGGGCATTCAAATATTTAAACTAGAGATCATGACATCGATAATATCATAACGCAAATTGGTGTATCAAACATGCATATTCATTTGAATTTGGGCATACGTGTAATGTTATATAATTTATCAATATTGGTGATCCATAGATTCTTAAATTACAAACAATGCATGGTTTATATGCAATTAATGTCTAAACGGGATTACACTATATGTTGCGTGTGTGAAACACATTATACATGTTTGAGAAGTAAAAAAAACCCGCATAAAACACACATTAATTGGAGACGGTTAGTGAGGAATGCATACATTGGATTTCAACATAAAGTGGTTTCAAATATTTGAAAATCCAAATTGATGGATACAACCTTATGAATCTGAGATCATGCCATTTGTAAACCATATTTATGTATAAATGGTGTTGTGCTTTTGAAAGTATATATAAAAATGATGTATATAGAATGTAATTCCAATTGAAAATGGATCTCGCCCGAAAAAAATAGAATACAAACGGGATTCGAATTGAGTTGGCACAGTAAATGTGCACTCTGCAAAATTTGAACGAAGCGGGGAAAGTCGCAGTAACTGCCCGGAACCAAAATCTATGAGATGGAAATCACTGCCGCCTATCCCTGCCACGCAAAGCCTATATGCTGGATTTCTATAGGTTTTGATAGGGGTAGGTTTGTAATTTCACCCAAACGTGACATAACCACCTCTCACCCGGATTCATACACGGTGGGCGCCAAAACACAGTGTGTCCTCGGCCGAAATTGACTCCCTCCCCGATTCATATTCATACACGGTGGGCGCCAAAAACAAACTCTTGTCGGCAAATATTCGGTGTATGCGAGATTACCGTCCTATCCCCAACCGACTAGTGTTGTTGTGATGTAGTAGAAAATTGAAATGGGGGCTAAGTTTGTAAATTTCCTCGCATTTGAGACAAGCGTGCCCTGAATACATGGTTCCCCCTTCCTCTCTACCTCCCTTTTCCCCATTCGTACTCCGTGGGCGCCAAAACACCCTCTCCACCCCACCCTCCTCCGTCCGCCACCGTCCTCCTCCACCATGCCGGAGTTGATACCCCGACGTCGCCGTCCATTACAAGAGATCGACCTCTCTCATCCACGGCTTCGGACCGGGATCCTTGCATCCCGTCCTCTCGCTTCATCCCCACCATCGTCCACCTTGCCAGCGCCGCTCCTACGACCGTCTCGTCCACCGTGCCCCACCGCCACCGTCTACCCTCCTAGATCTGCTTCCACGCCGCCGACAGCCATCGCTACCGCAGCACCGTCAAATTCTTAGCAGATGCATACACGGCACCGCACCAGAGGCGGTACTCTTTCGTATCTGCTCAACTTATTTATCGCAGCAAAAAAATAGATCGCCACTGCTTTACTCTGATTTCTTGTCTTGGTTGCGAAGTTGCCTTTGTCCGGTTTGCACCTTCAGATCCGCCATGGCACGCTCAACACCATACTGGTAATGCTTATGGTTTTCCCCTTTTATATTCCACACTAGTTAAATCACAGTAGACTAAATTTCAAAATTGGGTCAGTCGATTTTTCAGAGCTCGCCGGAGTTCGCCGGTGCGATCGAAGGGGCTCGGGTGATTGTGGGGCCTCGCCGAACGAAGAAAACTCAACGCGGGTGGGGGTTGGGGTGGGGGTGGTGGAGGAACACAGGCAGTGGGGGCCGGTGGTCTGGCCCGCGGCCCGTGCGGTGTTCTGTATGGGAAGAATCAGAGACGAGGAAGAAGAAGGGTTAGGAGATGTAGGATCCTCATCCAACCGCCTGAAATGGTCGAGAGACAGCTAGGAATTGCATTCTTAATGCGCTCTGGTTCATCATGTGTGGGCACTGCGCAACCAACATTTTATTATCCAAAATCTGCTTGCTCTTCTTTACCATGTTCCTCTTCCGTTCTTCTTTAATATGTACTCTCTCCGTTCCTAAATACAAGTCTTTGTATAGATTACACCATGGACTACATATGGAGCAAAATGAGTGAATCTACACTCTAAAATGTACCTGGATACATCTGTATGTGATCCATAGTGGAAATCTCTAGCAAGACTTATATTTTGGAATGGAGGGAGTATGATAGTAGTACAGTATGTTCCTTGTACTGAAGATGAGCAGGGACATTTGCAGTGTAGAGGTCTAAACGGTCGGTTGTGATGGACACTTTGAGCCTCTTTGATTCGTAGGATCTTGTAAACATAGGAATAGGATTTGTAGTGGCCTGCCCACTTGAATCCTATAAGAATAGCAAGGAAATGCGGGGAGCTGTGTCACCTTTGAGAGTTACATTGATATTAACAGTACCGCACCTTCACTTGAAGAGAGCTGGTATCCGAAGCCTTTCTAACCGTACCGGCAATACTAGCACATATATTCCAACAAGTTCCACTTTGCTGATTTTACTCTGATTCTTAAGGTTTTCCCGTTATATCTACACTATGATCTATGTAGCTGCTTTGTGTCGCACTAGCAGCAGTCCACTCTTGAAGCTAAACACTGCAATGACTTACAAAATTGGCACCAAGGCATTGAGTGCCATTCTGGATGCAATGAAACTCATACGCTCTCCACCTATTGATTCTTGTTCAAAATATGATCCTAATGACTATTCTAACCTCGAGGAGTCAAAGGCAGATGGCATGTCCTGTTCACCCATTAAGGTGCTGTTCTAATTTGGCAATGTTTTATTGATTGCGGGTATCTTGCATATGTTGTCTTGCATTTCTTCTACTTTGTTGCACCGCCATCTGCTTAGTTTACTCATCATATATGTCGAGATGCCATGCCCATCCATTATCAATACATATTACATCTGTCATCATACCATGTTTTCCACTCAAATGTTGTTCTTGTGCATCAGACATCAAAAAGGAAGAGGGTGATTGCCGAACCTGAAGGAGCACCAGCAAAGTCCTTGAAAAATGTGGTGGTGCCGGAGAAATCAGACAGCACCCCACTTATATTGGCTATACAACCAGTGACACAAAACGTAGGACCGACTCCAGCAGACTGTACCCATACTTCACTGGCCACACCACTAGCCCCACCACACCACTAGCAAAAGGTATACCGATTTCATTTGCCATAGCACCAGTTGTACCACAGAAAAATCCCACTCCAGCAAAAAGTACAACAAGTCCACTGGCTGAAGACCTATCCCAACTGCAGAGACGGCCAATTCCTGCAGATTGGAACCCCATTCCATTTATTACCAGTTTAAAATACAATGCTTTCAATGTTGTTAGGGACTACGTTCATATATTCCCATCATGGGAAGATTATTGTGAAGACAAGCACCATTTTTACATCTTCCTGTCCAACTTACGTGTAAGTGCTATTATTCATGGCTATTATTTTCCTGTTTTCTGCAGATTGAACACATCAATGATTTACATTACATTGTTGTAACTAGGCGAGGGTCCATCTGGATAGTCATGACAAGCAAAGCTTGCTTGTGCTTTTGAAGGAAGCATTGCAACAGTATCGGTGTTACCTGAGGAAATCACACTTTAATGGCAAGTCTATAAACGAATTTCTGGTGAAGTCTCCTGTGCTAAATTTAGAAACATTGAATGGAAAAACCTTGTTATGCACTGGTCTCGTTCCTAGGATGAGGTACTGTCTATGAAATCACATGACAATTTGAACTTCTACTTTTCCGCATGTGCCTTACAGATCTTTTTTGCAGGAAATCTGCTCGAAGAAGAATTCCGGTTTGACAAGAACGACAGGATATCGCAAATATGTTGCCCGCTGCTTTGCTCTTGCTAGTACCTGTTGTCCTATATCACTGTACTTGCATACATACCTGGTTCATTATGTGACAGCAGTATGCATGATAGCTTGCTTACCAATTGTTCGCTCCAAAATTATCTGATCTGTATGAATGGTTACATTAGTGTAGAATATATCCCATGCCAATGTTTTTTTAGCTCTACATTGTTCTTGTAAGTACATGATGTCCTTTATCAGTGTACTTATAATGACAGGTACTTGTTCATGTACCATCACTCTGCAGCTTATTTTCCTTTGCCCTCCATTTTCTACACATCAGATCTATATTTACTCTTACCATAAGGTTGGTACTGAAGAAGTTTAGCTGTGCATTGCTCTTGGTTGTACCTTTTTCCTGTATCGCTGCACTTACATTTATAGCTACTTGGTTATGTAGCATCACTCTTCATCTTATCTTAAATATTCTCCATTTTTTCGTATATTATCACATCTATATTTACTCTTAACAAAATGTAGAATAAAGGCAATGCTTTTGAAGAAGATTATGTGGTAAACTTCTTGAATTCCCCCCCCCCCATCAGCATGGACAAGGCCTTTATAGAGCCTGTCTTCACCAATAATGTAAGTTTGTCCATCTCAAGCCTTCAAACTTTGTTGTATATATTTGGTTAGGCATGACTGCAATAGCTGTTTATTTTTGGTGTTTGCATCGAATTGCTTGTTTAAAGTTTATTATATGTAGTTCATAAACAGAAGTTCGTCCTTTCTCAATTTAAATTTTCAGTTGTACAACCAAGTTCCTTCTTCATACCATGTAAATTAAACTATACAGAGCAAGTGATCTTCTTTTGCATTGCATGTATGCTTCTATTCTTCATCTGTAATCCAGTGGTGTGGTGAACCTACCCACTCTAGCACAATGTCATATTCTGCAATGTCTTAACTATGAAAAATGTCATATCATTCTACTATTATTTAAACCGTCTCTTTATTTGCCAATCTGAAATGGTATAAATTGATAGCACGCTAACCATTGATACTTATGAGTTCTTGATCTGTAATCCAGTGGTGCCGTGAAGCTGCCAACTCCTTCACAATGTCATTTCCTGCCATGTCTTGACCTGAACAATACCATATTGTGTTAATGCAAATTTAAACTGTGTCACTTTATTCGTCAGTAAGAAATGTGATGAATTGTCAGCACTGATACTTTTATGTGCAAAACCTGTCATCTATCTGCTTGTTTATCTTTCTTAGTGAGGAAGATATAAGTGTTGAACAAGCGTAGTCTCATCATCTTGCTCAGCTGCTTGCGCTGCAGCTCCCCAACAGGGCTAACCTTTCTTGAACTCTATTGAAGTGTTGTAGGTTTTGTATATTATTTTGTCGGCGTGTTTATTTGCACTGGTGGCGATCTTTGATGCCCAGTGTATGTAATCTGCTGTCTGCTTGTGCTTTATTATCATAGTGGCGAACTTTGATTCCCAGTGGATGTAATATGCCATAATTTCTTTATTGTATAGTATAGGTTTTTTCTTATTCATGATGCTGCAGTTATTTTACTGTATATATATCCTATCTTCGCAGTAAACCAGCCAAACCGTAAAATTACGGTACATAATCAGGCCGTCATGCAATCACGATGTAGGTTGAGCCTGAAACATGTCGATCAGCTCACGGGTCGGCAGCAGCCCAAAATGAACCCCGGCCCATGATTGTTCGAATCAAATCACGGGCTTTTAACAGGCCGAAAAATTGTCTCGGTCCTTCTTTGGCCCAATTAGATATCGGCTGCGAGCATGCCGGATGCAAACCGGGCCGTAGTTAGGCCCAACTATATGACGGGCTTTTAACATGCTGAAATTAATATAGGGCCGAAATGTTAAACGGGCCCTTAAAAGGCCAAAACTAATATCAAGGTGAATTACTAAGTGGGCCTTTAGCAAGTGGGCCCAAAAGCATAGTGTCCAGTTGACGGGCCGAATCTAATATGGGCCATAATTAGGCCCAAAACCTCCTAAAGGGCCGGACCTGATCTGGGCCGTAATTTGGCCCAGAACATGGTAGGCTTTTAACGGGCCGGATCTCATATGGGCCACTATTAGGCCCGGAGCGTGGCAGGCCATTAATAGACCGTATCAAATATGGGTCGGCATTTGGCCTAAAACATGGCAGCCGGTTAACGGGCCGGCCTACTAGGGTCCTCAAAATCTTGTGGGCCCACAGCTGGGCCGGCCCATTAATGTTGGCGAAATCTCGTGGGCCTTTAGCTGGGCCGGCCCATTATGATCCGCAAGAATTTTGTGGGCCTTTACCTGGGTCGGCCTATTATGGCACACAAAAATCTTGTGGGCCTTTACCTGGGCCGGCCCATTATGGCCCGTGAAATCTTGTGGGCCTTTAGCTGGGCCAGCCCATTATGGTCTGCAAAATCTCGTGGGCCTTTAGCTGGGCCAGCCCATTATGGTCCGCAAAATCTTGTGGGCCTTTAGTTGGGCCGGCCCATTTTAACTTGTTGGGCCGTGCCACGTGTCGACATATCATAGGCGCCTTCTGTCCAGTGAGTGGATGACATCTGTCCTGATGATGAGCCGACACGTGTTTCCTCTAGCCAATGATGATTTTACACATGGAAAATCCCCATTGGTCGGGGCTGTTAACGGGTTATCGGATCCAAAACCTGACCCGATAGCTTAACAGCGTTCCGTTACGGTGGATGCCACGTGTCGGTCACCCTTGACGAAAGCACTTCTGTGACGCGCGATTTATCGTCATGGAAGTGGACACTTCCGTCATGATAATTTTGGTAATGTCATGGAACACTTCTACGAAAGCATAGGTATGACTATCTTGATTCTATCTTTAATTTGTCATGGATGTACATGCATGACAAAAAAAGCGACCTACTGTGACAAACACGTATCATCACGGAAGTGTATTTTTTTGTAGTGCAAGTATGAGATAACGATGATGGGTAAGGATGGGTAACAAGGTTGCGGAGAAATGGGCTAGTTGCAATAGCAAAGGGTGCACTTACAGGGGCCCTCATACTAATGCTCAAGGCAATCAAGGCACAACAGTTTTCAAGTCTCATTTGCAAAACAAGCATCAGATCATTACTGGACAGCAAAGACGTGTATTGAATAAAGTTGAAGGCAATGAGTCCATGGCAGCACCTGTGACCTTTAGGTATGATGAGGCAACTAGTTTGAAAAAGTTTTGTCTCTCAATTATAATGCATGAGTACCCTTCAATATTGTTGAGCACTAGTACTTGGTGGACTTTATCCATTCTTTGCGTCCAACTTTTCCAATTAAAAGTCGCCCTACCACTGGTACATCGACGTGCTATACAAACGGTTTTTAACCCCTTTCCGCGACGGCAGTTGGGACCATCGCCAAGTGAGTGTGGGCGATAGGGGGGTCCTTCCCAGACGACCCAGAAATCGTCGGGGATAGGCCCTCCTGGGACACAGGCTGGGGCCGTGTGCGATCGGGCGAGGCATCGAAACCCAATCATTTCCGTAGGTATGTACATCCCACACAGTAATCCGAGAAAAACATTTCCGTAGGTATCTACATACCACACGGTGAATCCCAGAAAAACATTTCCATAGGTATGTACATCCCACATGGTGAATCCTAGAAAATCATTTCTGTAGGTATATACATCCCACACGGTGAATCCTAGAAAAACATTTCCATAGGTATGTATATCACACACAGTTCTTTGTGTGGAAACGTTTGTGCAAGGTGGCCTAACACAAACAGTTTGCTGCCGGAAGCCGTGTGTGATTGATAGTTGATCGAACACGCCTACTTTCTAGAAACCATGCGGGTTGGTTGAGTTCATCGCCCACGGTGCTGTCTGAGTAACCGTTTGTAATAGAAAACCCCAATAAGCAGGGTAATTAGCCTATTATTGATAATCCATGTACTAATCAAACTGATATTTCTTATAATACATGCCACATATTTCATATCTGTATAAAAGCAACTATTATTTCATAATCAAATTACATCAGATAGCTTTGGCACTCAGTTACGCCATTACACAACAGCACCAAGTTTCACATGCAGCATGAAAAACCTTTGGAAAGTAGCATCACACACGGTAAATAGACAAATGAATCTCATCTGGGAAACTGCAAAAGCGGAAGGCAAATATTGAGCCTTCAGTGATGTTGAATGTCCTTGCAACTTTAGGCCAGTGGCTATGGATAATTGCCCGCCCAACCTTCGTCCTCTTCAGCACGACTTCAATATTGTACCATGGGTGTTGAATGAATACCTTCCTCGCCTCTTAACCATGCAGGTGGTTTGAGATTTAATCATTGGTGAACTTCTTTGAAAAGTACTGAAAACAAAGCTATGCATAAATCGCTGTTGTAAATTTTGAAATGCCGCAAGGGGTAAAAAGAAGGTAAAAGAGTTGGTACCATCCTATAGTTGACTGATGTCTTCTTCATTGTGCAAACAAAGGTATTGCTATTATTCATCGCAGGTTTCTTCATCCTAACAATCTTTCTGAGTTTCTTGACTTGACTGATATTCATGGACATCTCATTTCCCCATATGCAAAATGGGTCGAACAGTGGGTCTAATCCTCTGACAGCAGGACCTACATGTGCAAGACCAAATTGTAAGAAACCTAAATATTAGAATGATTCCTGAACTGCACAATAATGTGCTATTAGCCAAAGGACCCTACTTGAAAAAACCTCGATGGTAAACCGCAGTGTCTCCCATTGTTTCCCTGCAACACACATAAGGAAGATCTTGATCAGGTTAATTGAGAGTTGCCATACTATCAGTAGAATATGTATTGAATACAGCCAAATTCGATTGCTGTCACATGCATAACAATACAAAATTGTACCCACAGCAAATGAAAATCAAATTGTAGAACTGAACCAAATAGTTAAATGGACAGCATACCAAATGAACCAAAATAGTTAACTGGGTACGACATTGCAGAATAGAAACATGTACTAGAAGATAAGACAGTTAACAAAACAAAGAATGCTTCAGAATAGTACTATGAAATGTAGCAACTTTTGGACCAAAGTGTTAATGGAACATTACATTTCAGAGGACCAAACTGTTAACTGAACATCAGATTGCATATTAACATTACAAAGGACAAATCACTAGAAGGCACTGGCGGTGGCCTCGAGAAAACAACACGAACTATATTTTAAAGTAGACAACTGTGTGGCGGTGTCGACAGTGGCCTCGAAGACGAGGTGCTCCTCCAAGATATGGCGGTCGACACGCATGGCAGCCATAGCGACCTCGTGCGCGCATGCGGCCGCATGCTACTGAGCTCCATGTTATACTGCGTGCAAAATGGTTGTGGGCAGTGCTTAATTGGAGGAGGGGGCGGTGATTTTGGTGGAAGGTGTCGCGCTGTCGATCAGGGCATGTGGGACGGGAAAGGAGGAGGATGGTGTGGGTGGGGTGTGGATTACCTGACCATATCAACGAGGCCGCGCAGCAAGAGGAAGGGTCGGGGATGAGGAGGTCGCGCAGCAAGAAGAAGGGTCGGTGACGAGGAGGCCGCGCAGCAAGAAGAAGGGTCGCCGACGAGGAGGCGGCGCTGCAAGAAGAAGGGCAGCCGGCGAGGAGGCGGCGCTACAAGAAGAAGGGTCGCCGGTGAGGAGGCTGAGCTGCCAGTAAGCAGCAGTGAAGGTTCGAACTTGGAAAGCAAGGAGAAACAGTGGAAATGTGGATTTTGGTAGGAGGGAGGGGCGGGGAGATAGATATTTCCGTGGTGGAAATTTTTTTTTGCTCAGTGCCGCGAGAAACGGGCGCGCAAGTGGAGTTCAAGCGGGGGTGGTGGACTGTAGACGATGAAGCTTCTTATGTAAGCCAGGCAAGACGGTGCGCCAAGATATTTTATATCGCATCCCACACGATTCTTTCTACTAAACTGTTTGTGGTATACCTGATTTTTTTGATTATGTTTTGAAAGTCAAAATGGTGTTATGGAGGGAAATGATGGTGTTTGAATTGCTAGAACATTTACGTACAGTGAACATCCAACTAGTACATGAGTGTCGTGTTTAAATTTGGAATTATTCCGGGTTCATTTGGCATTTTTATGCATTAATTGAGTTTCTGGGCATTTAATGTGCATAATTCAAATCTGAACTAGAAGCACATGCTCCAATGCACCAAAGTTTGTTGAAAAATCACATGTGTGTCTTTGGGTGAATTTATAGGTCCCATGCAAGAAATGAGAATGAAATTCAAACATCTGGGCGTCGTGGCTCGGCCGGAAAGATTGAGAAACTTGGTTTTTAAATTTTTGTAAATCCAAAACACGCCTGAAAATCATAAAACTTGGCATGGTGTCATGACAAGGCACCAACATGTTGTGGATTTTTTTGGCCGGATTGGGACA
The DNA here is from genome assembly GCF_018294505.1 of Triticum aestivum. Lineage (NCBI taxonomy): Eukaryota > Viridiplantae > Streptophyta > Magnoliopsida > Poales > Poaceae > Triticum > Triticum aestivum. Next base: position 253,400,154 of record NC_057812.1, read on the forward strand.
AGCTTTGGTGTAAGCTTCTTGCAAACCGGAGCTTCCCTCAAGAAGGCCCGTGCTTCCGAGAGGGAACGTGTCACCTCCGTGTGCGAAACAAGATTTGTACACTGCCTTCTCCCGCCTTAATTTTTTTACACAGGCAGATTAGAACAAATAGAAGTATCATGCTAAATTTTGGAATTATTCCGGGTTTGTTTGGCCTTTTTTTATACATTAATTGAGTTTCCGCGCATTTATTATGCATAATTCAAATTTTAACTACAAGCACATGCTCTAGTGCACCAAAGTTGGTTCAAAAATCACATGTGTGTCCTTGGGTGTATTTATAGGTCCCATGCAAGAAATGAGAATGAAATTCAAACATCTGGGCGTCATGGCTCGGTTGGAAAGATTGAGAAACTTGGTTTTTTAATTCCTGTAAATCTAAAACATGCCTGAAAATCATGAAACTTGGCATAGTGTCATGGCATGGCACCAACATGTTGCGGTAATTTTTTAGGCCGAATTGGGACAAGCTTTGGTGTAAGCTTCTTGCAAACCGGAACTTCCCTCAAGAAGGCTCATGGTTCCGAGAGGGAACGTGTCACCTCCGTGTGCGAAACGAGATATGTACACTGCCTTCTCCCGCCTTAATTTTTTTACACAGGCAGATTAGACCAAATAAAAGTATTGTGCTAAATTTTCGAATTATTCCGGGTTCGTTTGGCCTTTTTTATACATTAATTGTGTTTCTGCGCATTTAATGTGCATAATTAAAATTTGAACTACAAACACATGCTCCAGTGCACCAAAGTTGGTTGAAAAATCACATGTGTGTCCTTGGGTGTATTTATAGGTCCCATGCAAGAAATAAGAATGAAATTCAAACATCTGGGCGTCGTGGCTCGGCCGGAAAGATTGAGAAACTTGGTTTTTTTAATTCCTGTAAATCCAAAACACGTTTGAAAATCATGAAACTTGGCATGGTGTCATGACATGGCACCAACATGCTGCAGTAATTTTTTAGGCCAAATTGGGACAAGCTTTGGTGTAAGCTTCTAGCAAACCGGAGCTTCGCTCAAGAAGGCTCGTGGTTCTGAGAGGGAACTTTTCACCTCCGTGTGCGAAATGACATACGTACACTGTCTTCTCCTGCCTTAATTTTTTTACACGGGCAGATTAGACCAAATAGAAGTATCGTGCTAAATTTTGGAATTATTCCGGGTTCGTTTGGCCTTTTCATACTTAATTGAGTTTCTTTGCATTTAATGTGCATAATTCAAATTTGAACTACATGCACATGCTCCAGTGCACCAAAGTTGGTTGAAAAATCACATGTGTATCCTTAGGTGAATTTATAGGTCCCATGCAAGAAATGAGAATGAAATTCAAATATCTGGATGTCGTGGCTTGGCCCGAAAGATTGAGAAACTTGGTTTTTTAATTCCTATAAATCGAAAAAACGCCTGAAAATCATGAAACATGGCATGGTGTCATGACATGGCACCAACATGATACGGTAAATTTTTTGACCGAATTGGGACAAGCTTTGGTGTAAGCTTCTTGCAAACCGGAGCTTCCCTCAAGAAGGCTCGTGGTTTCGAGAGGGAACGTGTCACCTCCGTGTGTGAAACGAGATACGTACACTGCCTTCTCCCGCCTTAATTTTTTTACACAGGCAGATTAGACCAAATAGAAGTATCGTGCTGAATTTTGGAATTATTCTGGGTCCCTTTGGCCTTTTTATACATTAATTGAGTTTCTACGCATTTAGTGTGCATAATTCAAATTTGAACTGCATGCACATGCTCCAGTGCACCAAAGTTGTTTGAAAAATCACATGTGTGTCCTTGGGTGAATTTCTAGGTCCCATGCAAGAAATGAGAATGAAATTCAAACATCTAGGCGTCGTGGCTCGGCCGGAAAGATTGAGAAACTTGGTTTTTTAAATCCTGTAAATCTAAAACATGCCTGAAAATCATGAAACTTCGCATGGTGTCATGACATGGCACCAACATGCTGTGGTGATTTTTCTGTCCTATTTGCGAAGGCGCACACATTAACAATCAACAAAGTCATTTTGGAACAAGTGTTGTCACGTTACAAATCGGAAACACCAGTATTATTGAAACCATGGGCATTCTACTTACCATTTACGTGCCACCACGCGTCCCTTTTCTTATTGGCTAGGAGGTGCCGTGCGGGGTAGCTATTTGAGTACAGGAGGCGTGCGATCTGACCCCTGCGTGTGCTCATCGGGAGGAGAGCCTTTTGACTGATACCCGCCGCGCACCTCCCTCCCAACGTCTCCATTAATGGCGCCCGAGCCCTTGTTCTACGGTGTGGCTATGTGTCTCACTGGACTGAGATTTAAGAGAAAAAATGAAAATCTGAAAAGAAAGTTCTGCATGGATCTTGATGTAAGATCTGGCGGACCTATATAGCATCGATTGCAACTTATAGCAAGCATGATTAATATAAGGACGATGATAGTGGATAATAATTGTCTTACATATTTAGGAACATAATTAAAAAAAGCCACATGTGGCAACGCCCGAAATACACAAGGGTAAAAGAAGAAGGAAGACAACAATCTGGCCCGCTGATCTCTATGTTGCTGCAGGCCGCGGGAACTATTCTCCGCGGCGAGCGGTGATGAGCTCTTTCTTGTCCTCAAGATGTTGCTTGAGAGCATCCACAGATTCCCCCACCAGCCTTTTGCGCTCGATGCGCAACATGGCATTCTTATCCATAAGTTTCTCGACGATGACGCCGGTCCTCTAAAACAAGGCATCGGTCTCCTCTTGCTTCTCCGCACTTCCGATGATCTTCGCCCTCAACAGGTCGCGCTCGGCCCGGAGCTTCGCATTGCTCTCATTTGGTTGCCGAATGATGCCGGCAAAAGAGGCTTTCATGTCGTCCTGCAACCTCGCCCAGCTGGAGATCTGATCCATCTGGCTATGGATGATCACATGCATGCGCCTGTAAGAGTCCTCGCATGCACACGAGACATTTTCCCTGGCTGCCGCGGCGCGGGAGGACATCTCTGCTGCATTCGCGGCGTGGCGGGAGATCTCTTCTACTTCCGTGGCGCAGCCGGACCAGTCTGCCGCATCGACGGTGCGGCGGGACCTGCATGCTACTTCGGCGGCACGGCGGGACCTCTATGCTGCTACGACCACGCGGCGGGACATGCTGTGACGCCCCGAGACCGATGTGCCAGGTGTCTTCCAGTTATTCGCTGTCGTTGCCTTGTCATTGCTTGCGTGTTGTGCATCCCATACCATGTCATCATGTGCATTTCATTTGCATACATGTTCGTCTCATGCATCTGAGCATTTTCCCCGTTTTCCGTTTTGCAATCCGGCGTTCCTATGTCACCCGTTGTCCCTTTCTACCTCTTTTCGTGTGCGGGTATTAAACGTTTTCGGCTTGGACCGAGACTTGTCATGTCGCCTTGGTTTACTACCGGTAGACCGCCTGTCAAGTTTTGTGCCCTTTGGACTTCGTTTGATACTCCAACGGTTAACCGAGGGACCGGAAAGGCCTCGTGTGTGTTGCAGCCCAACACCCTTCCAATTTGGCCCAAAACCAACCTAAACCTCCTGCATCATCTCGGTTGTTCGATCACGATCGTGTGGCCGTAAATTGCACCTTATTTGGACTCTCCTAGCTCCCTCTACCTATAAATATGTGGCCTCCCCCGAAATTTCCGCGCAGTCTAACCCTAGCGTCTTCCTCCTCGCGCCACCGGACATGTTCGCGCCGCACCGGACGCGTCCACCGCCGCCGGCCACCTCGCCCCAACCAATCACAGTCCGCCACATCGCCCTCCCCGCCGCCGCAGCCAACCGGCCGTCGCCACCTCAGTGCCTCCTCCCTCTCTCTCCTCCCGCGGCCCGCCAGGCCCATCGCGGGCCCGCGGGGCCCAACCGCCGCCGCCCGAGCGTCTGCTCCCCCGCGCGCCGCC
>NC_057812.1:253404429-253407910 GCF_018294505.1 Triticum aestivum
GCTGCCTGCGTTCCTCCGTGCCGCCGCCCTACGCCTCGTCCCCACCTCCTGGGAAGCCGCCGCCCGGCTCCGCGCCTCGTCGCGCCACCTCTCCCTCCGCCGTGCCGCCACCCGCGCCGACCGGAGTTGCTCACTAGCCGAGACGCTTCGCCGCCTTAGTCCGGCGACCGCGTGCCGCTGCCCTTCGCCGCCGGCGCGCCATCTCCTCCGTCCGAACTCCTCGGCCCCAACTCCGGCCACCATGTTTTCTTCTCGCCGGCGAACCTCGAGCGCCGTGCTGCTACAGTAACTCCGGATCTGGATCTGGAGATTTTGAATTGGGTTGACTTTTCCCTCCGAACCCTAATCTTTTGCATTTTTTATCGCATCGTAACTCTACACCCGTAGCTCCGATTCGCGCGTGTAGCATATAAAAATGTTTGTCTCGGCGAGTACATCATTTCATCTCATTGCATCATTTTCATTTGAGCTCATCTTGATGCCCGAAATGCTGTTGGAAGAGGGCTATGTGAGGATTTTGTCAGTTCTATTTCAGCAAATGGCATTTTGTCATTTTTGCCATGATTAATGTGTGCATGCTATGATCCTGAGCTCTACATGTGTTTTGTTAATGCCATGCCATCTTTACAGGGGTGTATGCCATGTATTTTTGTGATATTTGTGGTGACTAGCACAAGCTTGCAAAGTAGCGTAATCGGTAATGCTGATTTCAGGGACTTAGAATTTCACCAAGTCCTTGTCCTGTTTTTGCTTTTATGCCATATGTTCATGTTGTTTCCTAGTGATCCGTGCCTCTTTTGAGGATGATCAGTAAGGATGTTTTGTTAACATTGTGGTGTTCTATCCATCCATGTCTTTGTTGGCATTTATGGAGCACCCTAGCTTGAGTCAATCGAGCTCTACTTTTGCTATAAATTAATCCTGGCAGATTGTTGACATGATTAGTGATTTTGCCAAGGATGTTGCTATTGATCCGTTCATGCTATGTTGTTGTTCTTGCCATGTCTAGCTTCTATGCCATGTCTTCTTGATGAGTGTATGCTTAGTTTGTCATGCCATGCTTTGTAGTGAGTGCATCGAGCTCGTAAACATGCCTACTCGTTAACTGATTTGCATGCTCCAGTTTTTCACCAAGTCTGAGATCTGTTTATGTTTTTGCCATGTTCACATGCTTACCATTGTATTTTCTGATCCCTTTTGGCTCAAGGTCACTAAGGGACTTTTGTTAAGTGCTTTGAGTAGCTTCATTTCATGCCTTGCTTTGCCATGTTAAGTTCCTGTAGCATGTAGTTTTCATGCTCTAAAGTGTGCTTCCTGATGATAAATTCCAGACTGGTGTTAATTTCACTAAGTCTGAAACCTGTTATCATTTGCACATTTGCCATGCTTGTTTGAACCTATTAATGGATGAATTAGCCGTAGCTCAGTGTTCATCTTTTGTCAAGTATCATGAGTGGATCCCTGCCATGTATTTTGTTGTTGTGTTCGAGCGCTGTAGCATATTTATCTTGATGCATTTAGTTGGTCACTTGCTGATTATCGCAGACCGGTGCCATATTTGTTTTGCTTGCTATTTCCAAACCGCGCATCCGATTCCGGTGATCTTTATATCAATTTCAACTGAAATCATCTCACGTTTCTAGTGGCACTCTTGAATTTCCAAGTTGAGGCCAGGTTCAATCATTCATGTCCAAATCATGCATATGCATCGCATACAACATCCCGCATATCATACCATGTTCATGTGTTGGTTGTTTACTATGTTGTGTGCTTCTTTCTGGTGTTTGCTTCTTCAGGTTGGTTCTGATAACGTCGCGTTTGTGAGGACCCGTTCGGCTATGTCTGTTTGTCTTCTACATGGACTCGTTCTTCTTCCTTGCGGGATTTCAGGCAAGATGACCATACCCTCGAAATCACTTCTATCTTTGCTTGCTAGTTGCTCGCTCTTTTGCTATGCCTATGCTGCGATACCTGCCACTTGCTGATCATGCCTCCTATATTGTTAAGTCAAGCCTCTAACCCACCTTGTCCTAGCAAACCGTTGTTTGGCTATATTACCGCTTTGCTCAGCCCATCTTATAGCGTTGTTAGTTGCAGGTGAAGATTGGAGCTTGTTCCATGTTGGAACATGGATATTTTGTTGGGATATCACAATATCTCTTATTTAATTAATGCATCTATATACTTGGTAAAGGATGGAAGGCTCAGCCTTATGCCTGGTGTTTTGTTCCACTCTTGCCGCCCTAGTTTCTGTCATATCGGTGTTATGTTCCTGGATTTTGCGTTTCTTACGCGGTTGGGTTATAATGGGAACCCCTTGACAGTTCGCCTTGAATAAAACTCCTCCAGCAAGGCCCAACATTGGTTTTACCATTCGCCACCTAGCCTTTTCTTTCCCTTGGGTTCTGCAGACTCAAGGGTCATCTTTATTTAAACCCCCGGGCCAGTGCTCCTGTGAGTGTTGGTCCAACCTGTCAGCTGCCGGTGTCCACCAGGGGCAACTCTGGGCTGGCATACCGGAACATTGGACAATCCGGTGTGCCTTGAGAAAGAGATATGTGCAGCTCCTATCGGAATTTGTGGGCACATTCGGGCGGCTTTGCTGGTTTGGTTTTACCATTGTCGAAATGTCTTGTAACCGGGATTCCGAGTCTGATCGGGTCTTCCTGCTAGAAGGAATATCCTTCGTTGACCGTGAGAGCTTGTGATGGGCTAATTTGGGACACCCCTGTAGGGATTTGAACTTCCGAAAGTCGTGCCCGCGGTCATGGGCAGATGGGAGTTTGTTAATGTTCGGTTGTAGAAAACCTGAAGTTGACCTTAATTAAAATACATCAACCGCGTGTGTAACCGTGATGGTCTCTTCTCGGCAGAGTCGGGAAGTGAACACGGTGTTGGAGTTATGTTTGACGTAGGTTGTTTTAGGATCACTTCTTGATCATAGTTTCTCGACCGTGCTTTTTGTTGGGGATCGTTGCAGAAATTTAAAATTTCTACGCATCACCAAGATCAATCTATGGATAATCTAGCAACGAGGGGAAGGGGAGTGCATCTACATACCCTTGTAGATCGCTAAGCGGAAGCGTTGCAAGAAAGCGGATGAAGGAGTCATACTCGCAGTGATTCAGATCGCGGTTGATTCCGATCTAAGCGCCGAACAACGGCGCCTCCGCGTTCAACACACGTGCAGCCCGGTGACGTCTCCCACGCCTTGATCCAGCAAGGGGAGAAGGAGAGGTTGGGGAAGAATCCGTCCAGCAGTAGCACGACAGCGTGGTGGTGGTGGGGGAGCGCGGGACTCCAGCAGGGCTTCGCCAAGCACTACGAGAGACGAGGAGGGAGAGGGGTAGGGCTGCGCCAACAGAGGAAGAACTTCGTTTGTTGGGTTGCCCCTTTGCCTCCACTATATATAAGGGGAGAGGGAGGGCTGCACCCCCAGCTAGGGTTTCCACCCTAGGGGTGGCGGCAGCCCCAATCCCCA